>NW_009197939.1:0-270 GCF_000690835.1 Fulmarus glacialis
CTCCCCCCTCCCGCTGGGGTGGGACCGGGGAGCCGCAATGCCCAGCAGCTCCCAGTCTCTCTGGGGGCCTCAGCGGTTCCCACCCTGGAAGCTCACCCCCCCCTTCACACATCTACCGCACGAGGACAGCTCTCCTCCCGAATGGACACTGTTCGACAAGAACCACCAAGGATAAAATCAGGGCAGGGGCCTGGGGTCCTTCCCCGCCTGACCCCAGCCGCGTGCCGAGACCTCGGAGGCAGAGACGCTGCTCCTGTCCGTCCGGCCACG
>NW_009197939.1:401-1319 GCF_000690835.1 Fulmarus glacialis
GAGCCTGGAGCTGATTTTATCCTTGGATGTCAAAGAAACCAAAATGGAGAGAAACAAAGGAAAGAGCTACATCAACCCCAGCCCAACATCCCAACCAAGGGCCCAAAGCAAAGAGCAGCCACGAAACCAAAGCAAAGGTCCAAAGGAAGAAGGAAAGTCGCTCACTCACTGGTTGGTCTGTGTTTTGCGCGAGCGCCGGTCGCAGGGATGGAGGTGCAAGCAAGCAAACGGGGCCGGGGCGTTCGCTGTTCGTAGTAATAACGTTTTGTACAAGTTCACAAAGAAGCATCATGTCTCAGGCCGGTCGCTCTCTGCTCTCTGTCCCGCCATCCCTCTGTCTGTCTGTCTGCCCGTGCTGGGCGCGAGAGAAAATCTGTTGGGTTGAGTGGGGTTTGTGGTCTGGTTTCCGTTTCCATCGGGGTCTGTGGCTCCATTTCTCACTCTCTCCGACACCCCTAGATGAAGTACTCCTTCTTGTCATCGCCGCTGGCTTGGCCGCCCTCTGCATTGATGATGGCTGTGTCGGCGTCTGGGGCGTCATCCGAGCCCTTGGCCTCATGGGTCAGGTAGGTACCTGGGTGGGGAGAAGGGCTCAGCGTCATGGGGGGCCCTGCCGCACCCTGCTCCCACGCAAGCAGGGGGAGGCTGGGCTGCCTGGAGGGGCCCCAGTGGCAGAGCCCAGGGGCTGGCTGGAAAGCAGAGGTGGGAGGAAAGTCCTTTGGGTTTGGCCTGAAATGGAAAAGTCACCAGTTTCCCTGGGACGAGCCCTGCCCGGGGACCAAGCCTTGCCGGGGCTGCTCAAGGCTTTTGCGGTCATCTCTCGCCAGAGGCTGACGCTGCCTCCCCCTTTGCAGGCAGCAGCCCTTGCCTGCGTTTCCAGGCACGTCTCTGCCCTCCCTGCCGCCTGCCCCCCCTGCA
>NW_009197940.1:0-303 GCF_000690835.1 Fulmarus glacialis
CGCTGTGGGCAGGAGTGGCCGTGCCCTCCCGCGAGCCAGCCCTGCCCGCCCAGGCACCCGCACCCGTTCAGGGGATCCACCACGATCGCTCGGGGGTGGGTCATCTTCCCCTCAATCAGCGTCTTCCGCGTCTGGGCAGCCTTCTCCAGCCGAGCCACGCTGATGGTCTTTTTGGGGCCGTCATCAGTCCAGTACAGGTTGTTCCCCATCCAGTCCACAGCGATCCCTTCCACATTGTGGATACCTTTGGGGAAAAGCAGGAGCAGGGGGGGGCGCCCGGGGCCGGGCGGGCGCGGCGGAGCG
>NW_009197940.1:361-1523 GCF_000690835.1 Fulmarus glacialis
CCAATCCCAACTCAAACCCCCAGGGAATGACCTGCCCCAGAGCAGGCAGCTTCCCCAGAGGTACCGCAGCCACAGGGAACCTAGGCTGGAGAAAGACAAATTCAGGAGCATCCTTGGCTAGTTTGCCTCGAGGCAACACAAATGTATTTGGCTGGCAGCATGAGGATGGATCGGCCACCATACTGAGCCCTGGGGACCCTGACTGATCAGGGTGGGCCAGCTTGGGCAAGAGGGGGACACGCAGGGACAGGGATCCCTCACCTGCCTCTGCTGGGGCATGTGCTCTATACCTGTCTCTCAATAGCAGTCTACAGATAAACCTGAATAGCAGCTTCAAACCTTAGTTTTAAGGGTCAAAGATGCAAGGGAGAGGACAGAAGCGCTGCCATTATGCGAGGAAATGCGCTGATGGCCGCTGCTACCAGCTCCCGGGGGCTGACCGCGCTGGGGAGAGACCAGGCTGGGCCCCTCGGCCACGCACCGTCCTTCAGGATGGTCTCTCGCTCCGTGCCGTCGATCTTCTGGCGCCCGATGAGGTAGCTGGTGGTGTCAGCGAAGTAGATGAAGCCAGTCTCAGCGTGGAAGTCCAGTGCTCGGGGGTTCATGAGGTTCTCGATGGGGATCATGTGCTCGTCTGGCACCTTGGCTCCCATGTCCATCCCACGGATGATGCCTGGACGCCCCTTCCCGTACACCAGGAACAGTTCGTGCTCGGGCTCTGCAGAGAGACAGGGAGAGCCATCGCCACCAGCCAGGCCAGGGCGGCTCTGGGGGTGGGCAGCCCAATGCACGTGGCACCGGGGCTTTCGCAGGATTGCAGCTACAACACAGAGGCCAGGAGGAGGCAGCAACCTGCCCCTGCACCCAGCAGGCCTGCAGGGACCGCAGAGCCCAGCAGGCAGCCCACAGCTTAGGCTGGGGAGGAAAGGGGTGTTTGCAACCAGGAGGGAAGGAATTGAGAAGCTCTGCTTGCCCCTGGGCCCGTGTGCTCCCAATTTACTGGCACAAGGGCCTCTGCCCACCCCAGTCCCTCGCAGAGAGGGGCAGCCGCCGGCCCCCTCGCCCCCGCCCCGCAGCTCTCTGGGGAAGGCCAGGACTCACTTTTGCAGGACTTCCCGTCGCTGCCCAGGCTGAACCCGGAGCGGCACCGGCAGGGGCGGGT
>NW_009197940.1:1641-1959 GCF_000690835.1 Fulmarus glacialis
CGCCGAGGCTGGGCCCGCCCCAGCCACAGGTCCACGCCTGCCAGGAAGCACGGGCAAACAGGGGACACTAGTCTGCAACCGCAGGGATGTGGACACAGTCTCATGGGTGCTGGCAGCCCGACCGCAGCTCTCTGGGCTTTAGGGGGGCTCCTTCCCCCTGGAGCTCCTGGCCGGTCAGCCAGGGGCCGAGCATTGCACAGGACAGACAACGCGGAGACGGGAAAGGATCTGCCCAAGACGCAGGATCACTGCAGAGCAGAAACCAGCACGGTGTGCCCCAGCACACCGCCACAGCCACTGGGCCACGCCGCCTCTGTC
>NW_009197940.1:2004-2280 GCF_000690835.1 Fulmarus glacialis
GCGAGAGCGGGGCTGCCCGGCTGCTCTGCAACAGTGCTGGCAGGATGAGCCCTGGTGCGGGGACAGCCAGCACCTGCCTGGAGAGCCCCCTTAATCACACTCCTTTACCGCTCGGAAATCTCCTGATTATTTTTATATTCTGGAAAATGCCAAGCAGGCTGCAGACGCTAAGAGGATTTTAAACGAGTAAATTGATTAACTGCAGGAGGGTGCTGGGGGTGGAGCAGGCAGACAGGGAGAGATGCAGGGAGGGGACAGCACCTGCAGCTCTGAAGC
>NW_009197941.1:0-6595 GCF_000690835.1 Fulmarus glacialis
GCCCCCAGCTCGCCCGCCGCCGCAGCGAGCCCGGCTCTGCCCGGGGAGCTCTCACTTCTTCGGCATTATTTTGTTTTAATCTCCCCCTCTCCCGGCGGGGGCAGTGGGAAATCGCGTTAAAAACTGCCAGGGTTTCCACCAGGGCTGGGTTTTGACCCGCCGGTGCTTGGGGCAGTTAGTCCAGCTGTTTCCAGGGAAATAAATGCTTGGTTGTGTTTTGATTGACAGGTGTTTACTTACTACCAAGCTGCAGGATTTGGGTCTTTTTTGCATAATTCCTCTTCCAGGTGTGCTGGAGTCTAGGGCTTTTTTTTTTTTTTAAATGTTGTTTTTATTGAAATAAGGGCTGTACAACCGACTCTGCTTTGCTGGTAAAAATGTGGTGTTTAAGTAAAAAAACAAACAAACAAAATCCGTGTCATGAGTCATTATCCACATATTTTCTCCTATCCCTGTTTCACCCCTCCACTTCAGCCCATGAGGCCAGACATTGCTTCCTCTGTTATTGCAACAAAAACTTTGTGAAATTCAGTTCCTAGAGTAGGAAAAAAACCACCACCACCACCACCAAAAACCAACCCACCTTATGTCTGAGTAAGAAGATCTGGATAGGCAAGGCTAAAAGCATCCACACTTCATCTTATCAAATCTTTTTTTCTTTTCTTAGGGGTTAATCTATCAGAATAGATTGTTTCAGGTATTTTTCTTGTGTTTCTACATCATACTTTAAAACCTTTAAATAAATAAAATCCTTTCTGGGTGTTGCTCTTTTTTTCAGGTAAGCAAGGCCGTACAGCAGTGCCTCTAGAAGAACAGAAACGCTCTGGTTGCTCGCCATGCACCAAGCCAATGCTGCTTTGGAGAATCCCAGCTCCTTCATTTCTGAAGGCTGCATATCCCATCACGTGCTCAACTGGCCGTATCTTCCAGCCCTGTGGCTAAAATGGATTTAGAGAAACCACATGGAGGCAGATAGCAGAAGAAAGTGTAGTTAAACCGCGAACTCTGTTAGAGCCGCTGGCCTTTCAGCTCTGAGGCAGGAGAGAAGTCCCAAAGCCACTGTGTGTTGTCAAACGTCCCTCCCTGTCAGCAAGGCACACCAATTTTGAGAGAAGAGCAGACATCTAATGACTGGTTTGATAAGAGAAACAGTCCTTCCTCCCCAAGGAGCTCTCCTATTGTAATAACCACATTCTGCTCCTTAATCTTGCAGTGTCTGCTCCCCTTGCTTTGCTAAAACAAGGTGTTTAGCTCAGAAGTGCTGCCAGTAAGTCCCCCTCAGGGACGAGTGTCCCACCAACCTCCATGAGCAGTGGGTGCTGGCACCCTGGCTGAGCTATCAAGCATGCTCAGCTTCAAATACCACATTATTACTATTCCCAGCTACAGCCCTCTGATGGCTTTTACTTTTTTGTACCGATTAAGATTTGAAGTTTACTGGTCCAACTGCTCCGTGCAGTGGTTTTGGTTTTTTATCTTCCCAAGCAAAATGTCTGCTAATGAATCCAATTATAGACTTTGAGTTGCATATTTGGTGGGCTGCATTATATTCTCTCAGTATGGTGGGCTGCATTATATTCTCTCAGTATGGTTTGTTGCACTGAGACATGCAGAAGTCCCTGGAATTATTTGCAGTTGTACAAACATGCAGAACAATTTTTGAAAAAAGAGATAGGCAAGAAAAACTGCCCAAAGAGATTTTAAATCCATGGCAAACCCTTCTGGCCACTACATGAAGCAGGTGAAAAAAATCTGTACTCTTGACCCCCATCTTAAGGCAAAAAAAAAAAAAAAAAAAAAAAAAAAAAAAATAAAGAAAAAAAAAAAAAAAAAAAAAATTATTCCTACCTACACATTCTTTCTCGCACAACAAACTCTTCACATTGCGCAGACTGATCATGGGAGTGTTGCCCCATGCTGGTTTATCACAGTTTTGTCCTGAAGCAAAGCAGGATATGAAAGACACCACTCCACTACCCTTTCCAAGGAGCAACCTCCTCTGCATTCTGCAGCCAGTCTATTAGAGCAGGCAGGGAGTCTATTTTCACTGTAGGGCACATTTTTTCTTACGCCTTGTCAAGAAAGAGCCAGGGAAAGTCTCTCGCTTCCTCTCATTTTTCCACTTAATGCCTGCCCCACTCATGGGACTCTCTGTTCTCCCCTAAAACCAAGACAAACCTTATGGCATTGGACCTCTCTTCTATATAGGAAAGGGCAGCTTCTGATTGGGATAGTGGGGAGAGTTCACAGGAGAAAACGTTTGCTTTCAAAAATACGAGTAAGCATGTTGATGTTTACTAACCCTTGGAAGGAGGCTGCTGAATGCACAGTGGAAGTGCAGCCTTTGAATTTGGGGAGGAATTGATTCAATTCCAAACTCTGCCCAGGCCTGTGAGAGCTACATGATCCTGGGGGAAAAACCACTATCTGCCCTTCATTGCCCCTCCTGCACTGGGGGACATCCCACCTCTGCCCATGCACTTACAACTTCCCGAAGGCAGGACATACCCATGCAGTCCTACAGGGCCCAGCACAATTTGGCCCTTGTTTCAGCGAGGGCCCCTAAATACTTTAGAAAAACAAATGTGAAATCATTACAGTCTGTTGTTCTTTTAACTAAAGTGGTTTGTATATCTAGAAAAGAACAGACAATGCCACAAACAGTGCAAAGTTTTCAAGTGCCTGTAAGATAAGTGATTTATAGATTAGTATTCGTAGACTGTTCAGTGAAGTGTGAAGGAACAACAATATACTGTCATAAAAGCTGTAGCATATAAACATCCCTTGGCATTTTACACTTTGAAAAGGATTATACATAAGCGCAGCTGAGAACAGTATTAAAAAGGAATCTCAGTCATACTTTTTGAGAACATTTAGTAAGAGAGCTAATCTGTCTTTGGAGCTGAGCTAAAGCTATGCAAAATGGATGCAAGGAAATTCATGCAATCATGACATAAGATTTAAAAACAAAACAAAATTTTAAAGCCAAAATTATGTCATAAAATTTAATGTGTCCAGTGCTTTTTTGAGTTCTTCAAATTCATACTTCACAGATGAACTCCGTAAAACTGAGAGAAAATCAAAATCAAAATCTAGAGCTTTACATATTTACCCCAACTCCAAACATTTTGAAGAAATATCCAGTGTCACAAAACTCAAAACAGCGGGACTGCCAACACTGTTAAATTCAGCTAGTTTCAAGTTCCAGCTCAGACTTAGATGAGGACCTTTAAAATATCTCCCCATGTTTATAAGTTCTTCCCAGGAGCCTGTTTTGATCTAAATTTGAGCTGTCTGAGGCATGGTATCACTGCTCTGTGAACTCCAGGGGTTTTCAGGTTTTCACAATAATATAGTGAAGACACAACACTTCTGATTTCCTTCACCAATATTTTCAGTAAAAAGCTGACTGAGATAGTCTAACGCTTCACCACGCTGCAATTTTTGACATCACTTATGACTTAACCAGGAAGATACATCTATTTTGTACAGGTCAAAAGCCACAGTATAGGGCCACATAAAGTCTAATGCGAACTTGCACTTGCACAAAGGTCAAAGTGTTGCAGAAATCATCAAGGTTCACCTTGCTCTCCATCTCAGAAGAGAAATGTGATTAAAAGCCTGGTTTAAGGAAAATGCTTAGGAAGAGGAGTAGTCAACATGCAGCGAGCGCGGAGAAGTTGAGAGCACAGGAGACGAGGAGGATGTGAAAATTGAGACCACGGAGTGCTAAAGAACACAATTCTAAAAATCAATGCAATGATGGATCAGGAACGAATGCAAAAAGCACAGCACGGGAAGGCTATAATTAGATGATTTAGTCATAGCCAGGAGCCTGACTGAGCTTTTTGAATCCACTGAAGTGGACACAGTTAATGCAGAGTTTGGCTTGATCATTATAGTTCTTCCCATGACAGCAACACAGAGGAGGTTCACAGCATCCTTTAGTCTCTATTACAGCAATATAGGTAAAAACCCTCTAGTACACACAAGGGTCTCTAACCTATGGAAAAATGATACCTGCAGACAAGGATGAGCATCTCCTGTTGCAGCTTCTGGGATGACTGATGTGGACTCCGCAAAATGCTGGAAAGCAGGAATAACCCCAGCAGCACTTGGACCTGTTCTGTCCACACTATGTTCGTGAAATGCTCTGCAGTGAAATTGCAAAAAGCCCACTCTCACTTTCCTTTTATTGCTGCCAGCAGTGGAGGTTAATCGAAGCTAATGTAGCGGTGGGGAAAACGCCAGTGTAGCGTAACACTGATGTGAACATTAAGCCTCCCCAGAACAGAGCCGTCTTTGTGGAGTTCCAGGCTTTGTGAACAGGCAGGGAAAAAGAGGTGCTCCGAATCCCACAAACCTTGATCATGAAGAGGAATCTCGGAATCTTTGCTCAGCAGACTCTGTCAGGACACATCCCTGCTACTTGTAACTTAGGGTGAATACCCAAGCTGATGCTGCCAGCACAGAGCCCAGCTTGGTCCAATAGCTTCCCCCCCAAAAAAAGACAAATTTCAGGACTGAAGTGAGTGCGTTTAATGCTAGCTCACAGCATCTCCGCAGTCCCCTGCAGGCTGCAGCACTGACAGGTGGCAAAACCATGCCTGAAGGGTGTTGACCCAGTGAGAATCTGCGAAGTGTGAGAGAGCCAAAACACCCCACGCTTTTTTGGTATCATTTTCCTCCTAGTGCGCTCACAACAGCTCTCACCTTGACCAAGCCCGTCCTGTCTCCTCAGTTACATTTTCCAGCTCTTCTTTTACCTGGCCTGTTGTTCCCCCAAGATGCGATAGCAAAAGGGAGTTTAAAAAGCAAGCAACAACTAATACCGCAGATGGTGGACCTCTCTGCTTGCCCACAATGCTCCCCCTGCCTTTCCCTGCCTACTTCTCATCCCACTGTCATAATTCAGGAGGAAGTGGTAGCTCAAACACTTGAGCACAAGCGTGGGATCTAGGATCCAAGCTTTGCTTTTGGCTCTGCTGCTGATCTGCTGAGTCCATTCAGTTCCTTGGACCATCCACGTTTTCTTCCAGCTGCAGGTCAGCCGAGCAGCTGCTCTAAGACCCTTGGAGCACAGACAACGGGCTAGATTTGGTAAAGGACTTTAGTGGAACACCCAAGTTAGAAAACAGACAACCTCACGTTTGGCTTTGGTAGGTCCCACAGGCTCCTAAATTCACTGGGCACCAGGCATGCCCAGAAAGCCCCAGCTGAGGCATCCAACTGGCATCCCTTGAAAGCTATGAACTTACCCAGCAAAGAAATCAGGGTTTCTAACGCTAGAGAGCATATGTCCAAGGCAAACATCATCTACAGTCTGGTAATAAGGGCTTTTTCTTAGTACTTCTGGGGTTTGTGTCTGCTTCTGGAACGGCACTGTGTTTTACGTTACGTGGCTGCTGGGTAAGCAGTCCTTTGGCCAGATGCATGAACACTCCCAGGTGAATGCCTAACTATTAGGAATGTTTTAAGCATGGCATTATTAAGTAGTAATTTACTCATCCCATTTAGTCTACGAAGTCTCCTTATTGAGGAATGTTATTCATCAGTACCATTCTAGCTCTCACTCTAATTTATTTATACTTAATGGCCTTTCAAAGACATCTCTCCACATTACTTTCAGGCACAAGAATATATATGGGATATTAAATCACATCATGATATATGACATGTTACAAAAAATATTGCATAATTTATACAGATTATAAACATAAGAAAAATCATCCAATAAACTCTGCCATCAAATGTTCTTGAGGCTAGATTAAGGCTACATGAGGTCTTTTAATTTAATAAATCAATGAGAAATAATTTTATTCAAATCTCACCTTTGCAGAAGCAGCAAGCTGTTTGAAGCAGATAAAAGATTGGTATATCGGTATTGAAAATGAAGGGTATCTATCTAGCTAAAGCTCTAGCACTACCTTCTTCATATGGATGAGAGGGATTCCTGCAGTGATGCCATAGTCCTGCTGACCACAAGATGGTGCAATATTTTGGCCATGCACGAGTTGGGTGACACGTTCAAAGAGCACCGCTGACCCTTGCACTCGTCACCACTTAGATGTTTTGAAACTTCAGGTCACTTTTGACAGCTGTCAAACAGTGTACAAAATCCATACAAATGAAAAAAAAAAAAAAAAAAAGAAAAAACAAGCTTTACTAGATACTTCTTTAGAGAAAGTTCCTCTTTAGAGCAAACTGAAGGGAGATTTTTTTGCTTAGAAAGGAAGATTTTTGAAAGAGAAAAATAAAAAAAGAAAAACAAATCAAGTTTTTCAGAAAAAAATAATTTTCATTAGATGTTCAAGAGCCATAATATGTCAAAAAAAAAAAGAAAAGTAGTTGGAAAGATTACTGCAGCGTTGCTCATGGGAGAAGTAATTGAAGTCCATTTCCCTGGACTTCTCAGTGGCTCTTCATCTGTCATGTTGCGAACAGTTGTCTTCTGGAGAAGCAGCAGGAAACCCAGCATGGGGTCTGCAGTCTGTGGATCCTGAACATCAGAGAAGGATAAGGAGACTTGGATCCAGAAAACTAGAATTTATATAATAGTAAATACTTACATTAATAATATAATTGTATGTATATA
>NW_009197942.1:0-1440 GCF_000690835.1 Fulmarus glacialis
CGCGGTGGCCAAAAGCGGGTCCCACGTGGTGGCTCCGTCCACCGCAGCGGGGGCAGCCCCGGCGCACAGCCCGCGGCTGCTCCACAGGATTTCTAGTGGAAAACTTCATGCACTTTCTGATGTGAGAGGGGGTTTTGCAGTGTCATCGTGTGTATTACGACTGCAGCTTTTTGAGGGTTTTGATAGGTTTCAAGCCCGTGTTTACAGGTGTCGTATCTTCCCCCCTTCCCTTTTTTTTTCCCCCCCTCCCCTTTTTATCTTTTGTATATTGGTACCAGAACCCTTGCCCCAAATGGACAGTAGCTTCATGTATTTGTACTGGATGAAATTAAGCTGTTTACAATTCCTATACTTTTTTTTTTTTTTAAATTAGCAGATAAGAATTCAGCATTCTTTATGCCTAATGTTGTTTATTAATAAGGTGTATTATTGCTTAGCACAATCTGTTTTCTCTATATATTTCGAAGGTATCCCTAAAGAGTTAGATTCTGGACTGTATTTTGCAATAAACACCACAATGAAAAGGATTGGCTTTTTCCTTCCTGGCTTCCTAGCAGCATGACTTTACATGCAAAATTGTCCCTTTCTGTGTAAAACCCAGCACTTCCAAAATTTCTCATCATTAATCCAAAAGCCACTGAAGCCAGGGAGAAGGTTGTTCTCCTAGACCTCAATAGAAGTTGGCTGCAGCCTTCAATCGCCAGAGGGTTTGCTTTAATACCTATCGCCGTAATATCTAACCTTTTTCAAGTGCTGAGTACGCAGGCACTGCCTGGCTAAAGCCGATTTTGAAGCTCCCAATGCCTCTTTAATTTGCCAAGGCCCGACATCCCCCAGACAATGCGAGGCTGCCCTGCTTTGATGTGGAAAGCGTCGGCACTCACTGCAAAATTCTTGGAGGCACGAGAGGAGCCCTTTGAACTGGGGGCAGGAGAGAAAACTTGGGGACAGTTGTGAATGTGTCTGCTGGTTCCCTGCTGCTCCGGGCGCAAACAGCCCCGCGCCACGGCAGGGAGGGGACACGCGCTGCCTGCTGCCGTCCCAAGCGGGTCCCGCTCTTCTCCCGGGCTCTGCAGGGCTGTGCTTCAGCCCGGATCGCTCCTGGGCATCACGGCGCTGCTCCGGAGGGAGCCAGGGCTGCGCCAGCGCCCGCACCCAGGATGCGGGGGCAAAGGATGCTCTACCAGGTTTGCTTTCCAGGCAGGGCAGGAGGAGGAGGAGGAGGAAGAGAGACAAGTGAAAAAAACAAGAAAGAAAAGAAAAAAACCCCACCCTACAGCTCTGCCAGCATATTGCGCCCACACTACAAATGCTTTGACGCTATTGTATCCGGGTATCCCTACGGCTCCTAGTGCAAACACAGCCTCGACACGCGCTCGAGCCGAATCAGGAAGCTCAAGGTGTAAAACACACAAGTCGGGAAGCACAACTGACTTCCAG
>NW_009197942.1:1592-3170 GCF_000690835.1 Fulmarus glacialis
TTGCACAGCATCGCTACAACAGCATTTACAACCCATCAAAGATTAGGCTGAACTGGAAATGATAAAACCAGACAAACTAAACCCCTTTCCTGCATTTTATGCGCTGCCTGGCTTGTCTGCGCAGAATCACAGGCTCGACTTTTGTCGTATGCGCTGTGGTTGCCCGGACTGCTGCTGCCCCGCGGAGCTGCCCCGGGCCAGCTCTCAGCAGCACCAGCCCCCGGCCTGGGCAGCCCCGGGAGCTGCGGGCACGGCACGCTGCCAAAATCCCCCGCAGCCACAAAACGAGGTTACACAGAGCACAGGACAGTTGCTGCTGATGTGCGCTCAGAGGGGGGAAACAGTATTTCACCAGGATAACTCCCAAGCACACACAGAAACCAACAGCAGGGTTAATAAACTGCACAGGTAAATCCCGGGAGATGAGGACTCCCCACCAGCAGGCATGTTCAGGACATGCTGTGTATCTTATGCGTCTCTGTGTGGCATCTTTTCAAACTAATGTCACTGCAGAAAATCAGAAGTGGCAGGGTTGCAGGGGCCCCTAGCATCAGGCCAGATGTCTGTCCCATGCAGGCCCTGTCCCAGGGAAAGGGGCTGCAGAGGGGAGCAGAGATGCTGCGGCAGAGCCTGATCCATCTGCCGCCGAACCCTCCCGCAGCCAGGGGCTTGCCGAGCCAGCACTCGTATCCACTGCATTGCATTTAAATGCTGGAGATGAACTGTTCTTCCCTGAATTTGTCTAATTGCTTTTTTTAATCCATTTACATCTCTGGCACCCAGACTATCTAAGGCAGCGAGCACATCTTATGCAAAAGCCAGAGATCAAATGCAAATTGAAGCAAACTCAAGAGAAAGTTACGTACCGTCCCATGATACAAATATTCATTCTCTTTTTATAGCTTGCAGAGACAATACCGAGTCTGAACAAATACAAAAGACAGCTCTATGGCTTAGAGCTGCACCTTGCCAGAGATGTTACGGTCCTGGAGAAGCTGAAGCTCTCTCATCCTCCCCCTTGTTGCTTGGATACAACAGCCATCAATTCTCACCACATTCACTACAAAACAATAGAAATTCAGGATCATCTTAATCCATCACGGCACTGTCAGGGAGCCCCTACACCCTGCCCGCGGGCACTCACTTTCAGCAGCAACACACAGGGAAACGCCACGGGCACAGGGGGGCCCAGGTGGTGAACCCCGAGCTGCCTCAGGACACCAGCATTTCAGCGGTGACCTTACCTGGGCAGCAAATTCCTGCACGGCAGTTTTTCAAAATAAAGCCAAGCAAAGCCCCGTCATCTGCCAGTTCGCAAAGGCTCATCCTCCAACTGCCACCAACGAGCATTTGAAGGGAGTGATGACATCTTCAAACCTGAATGTATTTACTCATGATTACCCAAAGTCAGCTCCAATCTGGGACACGGATCCCAACCACCTGTAACTCCGCATGCTTGGAGGAAGGGATGGACGGGCCCCATAAACCCCTGAGGAGGAACCTGACTGCCGTCCCGCAGTAACCGTCATGATCCCGATTACAATGAAAAAAGTAAAAATCCCGATCAGGGCCAGGTGC
>NW_009197943.1:0-9758 GCF_000690835.1 Fulmarus glacialis
GGCCACATCCAGCGTAGGGGAGGGGCTGGAGCAGATCCATGTTTCCTTCCCCAACATCCCCGGTGTATCCCAGGGCGGGCAGAGTTGGAGTCACCAGCCAGCACCCTGGGCCGGGGCACTGGTGGCTGGGTGGGCTCGGGTTGATGCTCCACAGTACTTTGGGAAGGGCAGCACCCTTGTGATGCGGCTGGCTGTGAGGAAAAGGTGAACTTGGGGACCACAGCGGTGCAAACAGCCCCACTTCAACCCCAATGTTCGATTTAGCCTGGTTTCTATGGCTAGAAGCCTGCGTGACTGCACTCAGGGTCTCTCTGTCTTCGAAGCAGGGAGTCAGGCTGAGCAGCAACCGGTTAAAACTGCTGCCCTTTCCCTGAACCAGAACTGAACCTGATCTGCTGGTTTTGCTGAACTTGAGCAGGGGCCAAACTGAACCGGAGAGCAGAGGCCAGAGCCAGACCCAGCCTGGGATCAGCCTGGGTGCCCAGACCCCCTCGACGTGCCTCCACGTGCTGCCACGCACGCAGTACACGGGGCCGGGACCGTGCTGTCCCCCCGTGTCCCCTTGGGGCCAGAGCGGAGAGGTTTGGCTCAGTGCAAATCCATCCTAGACTCCCCAACCCAACTGAGCACATCCAAGATAAATACATCAGAAAAATAATGTGTGCACTAATCGACTTTACCCTTGCCAATTAATCACCGCCTAGCAGAACTCACCCACGCAGAGACAACTCCCGTCTCCTTGTACAGGGTTTGGAGCTGAGCTCTCTCGTAACCACAGGGAAAATGCCGCTCACTTCTCTCTAGGAGGAGCTCAAACTCTGCTCTTCTCAGAACTGGGCTGGCGGCTGCCCCAGCCCTGCCGTGGTCCTGTGTGTGGGGGCCTCCCCCGCGGGGCCCCCCGGGACCCTCTTTCTCAGATGCTGGCCAGCCCCTGCGTGGAGTCCCCCGGACAGGGTCGCTCCAGGTGCATGGAGGCATGTGGGAAATGGGGACTCCTTGGCACCCTGCAGACCATCCCTGCACCTTTGGCGAGCCCCTCTCACTGCAGCATCTTCTCCTTGCGCCTTCTCTCTGGCACCCGAGTGGCCGGAGAGGTCGGGAGACTTTTGCAAGAGACTTTGGCAGGAGGCAGTAAGAGGGAGGGCAAACACCTGAGGCCGGCTTTGCCTGCTCCGTCTGGGCTCATAACAGCCTGGTCCTGGGTTGCCAGACCCGGACAGGACATTGCCTCCCGCCCCGCTCTGTCCTTGGAAGGGGACACGATGCAAATGGTCCCTCTCGGCCTCAGCATCGCTTGGGCCCCCACTGTCCATGAGGTCCCTCCTCACCCCTGAGCCGGGCTGAGCATAATGGTGCAGAGCAGGTAAGGAGACCTCTCTGTTTGCCAGCTTTTGGGGCTAAGCAGACAAAATATGAGTTACAGTGGAGATACAAAATGGAGGGAGCTTCAGGTATCTCCCATAACTTTGGCCATGCTGGGTGCCTCACAGAGGTTATCTCGGCAGAGATAACCGAGCTGCTCATTATCCTCGGTGGTGTAACGCTGCTGTCCCATGGAGGGGGACAGGGACTGTGTCCCTGCTCTCTGCACCTCCCTCTCGGCAGGTCACAGGCTGGGAAGTCAGGAGCTTTTTGAGGGGTGCAAAGCCCCTCATGGTGTGGAGAAGCAGACCTGACACCCAGCTAGTACCTTGCCACAGGCTTCCCCCAGCCCCTGGACAGCGGTTTCACCAGGAGCATGAGCTGATGGAAACCAGCGAGGGCAAAGCGAGCAGTTCCAGCCATGCAAAGCCTTCTGAAAACCTTCCCTTTGCAGGGGGGAGAATAACTATTGAAAAACAAGACGTTGCTGTGAGACTTCAAAGCGCCGTCAGCCAGGGTGAAACGCTGTCAGCTGGGGCAGTGAAGCGTGTTGAATAAAAGGTCTTTGTCCTACAGAGATGCTTGGCTCATCTCCAGTCACCATCGTGATCACGTCTGAGGCTGACACCTGGGACATCGACGCCTCCTCTTGTCTGGGCTGTGGACAGTTCGTGGATTGGGACAGGATGCCAGACCCAGAGCAAGAGGCGCATATCCCCCGAGACATCCTCAGCAAGCCCCCGAAGGAGCTGAAGAAGCTGGCAAGAGAAGGCTACTGGGCAGCGAGCCGCGCTCTGAGAGCTCAGGTCTACCACCAGCTCATCCAGCAGGTCGCCTGCCGGCTCGTCACCCCAGATGCTCTCGTCTACAGGGACGTGACGAATCGGCTCTTTGGGAAGCTGAGTGTGAGCTCCCACCCTTTGCCCGAGTTCCTGGAAGGATGCTCCATGCCCACGTACTGCCTCAACCTGGAAGGGGTCACCGCCTTGAAGAAGATCCTCATCTGTGTTGGCAATCTTTTCCCTGACATAACTTACAGCCCGATCCTCCCCTCTCTGGTGGCTCTGCTGCTGCACTACAGCGAAGATGAAGCTCAGTGCTTTGAGAACATCTCTCGCCTCATCGCCAGCAATGCTCCCCACACCAGCTACATTGACCAGTCCTTCCTGGCCCACCAGGCCTCCTGCATGACTTTTGGGGATCTGGCCAACAAGCACTGCCCAGCAGCTCACAAACTTATAGCCAGCACCTCTGAGAACGTCTTTGAGGTCTACTCCGAATGGTTATCGTGGCTCTTTCACGACCTCCCCTTCAATTACGCCATCCGCGTCTTTGATGTCTACCTGCTGGAGGGGCAGAAGGTCCTCTACCGCATTGCTCTGGCCTTGCTGAAGCAGTACAGGCTCTCGGTGACCTCCGCTGAGCTGGAGGGGACCGACATCAAGGCAGACCTGCAGGCGTTCATGCAGAACATTGCTGAGCACGTGACTGTCGACAAACTCCTAGAGAGAGCCTTTGGCATCCGGCTGTTCTCCCGCAAGGAAATCTGGCTTCTCCAGATGGCCAACAGGAAGGCATTAATGGAAAGGGGCATAACCATGGTGCAGAGCAGGTAAGGAGACCTCTCTGTTTGCCAGCTTTTGGGGCTAAGCAGACAAAATATGAGTTACAGTGGAGATACAACATGGAGGGAGCTTCAGGTATCTCCCGCAGCTTTGGCCATGCTGGGTGCCTCACAGTCCCCTCGTGGGGGACCCTGTTAGGAGGCACCATACAGTTAGAGCTAGCAATGTTAACAGAAAGCTCAAGATGCAAAAAGCATGACAAAACCTGATGCATGGGGGCTGCACCCCTAAAAGCAGATGGGCACCCTAGCTTGGCAGTAATGGAAGTCCTCCCTCACCCAGGCAGTCCTTCCACCTGGCCGTGGACATGCAGAACTTCAGCTCCAGCATTGTAACGGCTCAGGAGATGCGCATCATCTGGTCCTGGATCCCTGAGCGCTTCTCCCTTTTCCCCCCGCTGCTGCTCTTCTCCACCTCAGAAGATGGGTGCAGCCTGCAGAGGTAAAGCGTCACCTGCCCGTCGGGTCAGGTTGGGTCAAATGGGCCAGGCGTAAAACTGAGTGGAGGTTGGTGGTATAGAAAGGAGCAACATGTGGTGTCCACAGGGTACATCTGAGGTATCCTGGGGACTCTCCTGGGCTCGATTCAAGATCTTGAGTGTGGTCTGGGCCAGCGCTGGCTGTAGGGCAGAGGGCTGAGGCTCAGTCAGATGGCAATCAGCAACTCGGCACTGCACGGGGAACACTGAGCCCTGCGGATGTGCCGTGCAGGGGGACAGCACGTGCTACAATCGGCCAGGTCCAGCCAGCACGCCATCTCCAGGGCTCCACTTGCCTCCCAGCGGCACAGCACACAGGGCGGCTGCTGAATGCTGCAGTCAGTGCGGCGGCTCAAAACTGAGCTGGAAAACAAGTTTGCTGTTGACTTCCCAAGCTGTGAAGTGGCAAAAGCCTTCCAGTGGGCTAAGGCTGCCTTTGCATGAATGTTTTCAGGCAGGAAACGCAAACCTGCTCCTCCGTAGGAGCACGTTAAGCTGAGAGGTTGCACTCGCAGAGCTCAGGGCAGGGGCAGACAGCACGTGGGTACATCCTGCGATGGGGAAGACATCAAAACACAAGTTAGGAGAGCTCAAGTGTCATGGCCAATGCCCAAAATTGCAATAGAAAGACCAGTGTCGGCACTGGAGTCAACCCAGGGCCCAGTGACACCCGCTGCCACAGCCATGGAGCGAAGGATGCGGTGGGAAGCAGGGACATCCCCGCTACGCTCAGTGCTGGGGCGTTTCTCTACTGAGATGCAGCTCACTGCTGACCGGGAAGGGATGCCGGGAGTCCAGGGACTGGATGCTGCCCATGCCGCCCCAGGTTCTCAAGGTGATGTTTAACAGTGGGGTGCAGTGGTAGTGCCTCCGTTAGCACCACGAGCATGCTCCCCCAGCCCCGTGAGAGGCGAGCAGGCGCCCCATGGCAGAGGGGTGCAGCCCCATTCCAGGAAGCACAGCCCTGCGCCTTTCCAAGGCAGCAATGGAGTGCAGAGCCCAGATTACGAAACACATCCAGATTAAAAGCAATCTCATTTGGCAAACTCCCCCCATGAAGCATCTCCCCCACCCTGGTGCCTGAGGATAGGGTGGGAGGATTTAGTGTTTGGATTTATCTGAGCTATTACCTGCTTCACCAAGCAAAAATGATGACTTGAGAAGTCCCATAAGCCAACTCCCTCCGTTCCTGCACAAACACTGAAGCTGCTCGAGATACATGAGCTGCTGTCCTTCCACAAGCTCCCTTGGGCACAGCAATAGGCTGAGAAGAGCAGCCGCCACTCTCCACTGTCCTTTACAGCCTCGTGCTTGCCGCACACCCAGGCTCTCTGCGTGGCATGCTGCTCCTGGGTCTCAGAACCCCATCGACCCAGCCTCCTTGTTCATCTCTGCAGGTTTTACGCGTGCTGTGAAGGCTACGAACCGACGGTGCTGCTCATAAAAACAACAGAGGGGGAGGTAAGTATTTCCCAAGCAGAAAAGTGGGCTGCGCTGGTGCCGATGTGGGGAAGGGGACAGGGTGGTTGACCCCACCAGCACTTCTTGGAGCAGCCATGGGGCTGCGTGGTCCCCCTCCTGCCCTGCCCCAGGGTCTGTCCCAGCTCCCAGGAGAGAACAAACTGCACCCCTAGGCACCAAGAGCCACCTTAGACACAGGCTGGTCTAAAGGGTGCTGCGGGAGGGAAACAGAGGAGGAGTCAGTGAGATGGAGAGAGGCCATGAGTGATACTCTTTTATTGCAAATACAGACTAAATCATGAAGTCCTTGCTAAGCAGACTTTCCTGAAGTCAGCAGATGCTTTGCCTGAGCCAGGACTTGCTTTCAATGCATTAAATGCATGGATCTCTCTCTGATTGCAAGAGCAGCCACACAAGGGAAATGGAGGAGAAATAAGGACAGCTTCTACATTATTTGAAAGTTGTGAAATAAGTGCAAAAAAACCCTGAGCCAAGCCTCTTCCCAGGGACTCTGAGAGTGGATCATAAACCTGTATTTTATCTCTCCACTGTTCATCAAACAGCGGAGGCAAGTTCTGTAAATTGTTCAGGCATCCCAAAGATTTATTGACCTACCCATCCTGATTTCCCAAGCCTGACACTTCAGCGTGGTGTGGAGATAAACACCCTGCCACCCCCTAGGGCCTTGTGCAGACAAGAGAAGGTGACTTATAAAACCTTGTTTCCTACACATTTTAGCTCATTTTATTCCTTAGCTAGTGCCAAGGACAGGCACGAGTTCCCACCTCTCAGTAGGTCCCCTCCAGCTGTGGTCAAGTCAAGGACGTTCACACTAGGGTCAGCCTGACCGCAGGTGGAAGAACCCCCGGGACTGGTTAAAAGCCTTGTAGGTAAAAAAAAATGTGCTACCTGAGTCTTTGTCATTTTAAAACACATTTTCTCTAAAGACTCATAAAACAGGCGAGCACCTTGCCACCGTCCAGGGGCCAGCTGAGGACAAGGGACTCCTAGACCACCGTCCACAGCATGTTGCAATACTGTTCATATAATGCTTTGAGTCATACAGTTATTCCTTTCCATTGCTGGGAGCTGGATTGGGCTCGGGGGTAGGAGGCACAGCTCCTGCTCCCAAGCCCAGGCCAGGGAATGCACCAGCACAGCCGAACCAGCCCTGCTCAATCAACCAGCACACAGCTCACTGCAATCGCCTCTGCTGCACAAGAGCAACCCCCCAAATCTCCCAGAGCCCCCCCTTACGCACTGAAGCTGAGCGGACTCACGTCCAGAGCACCAGTGACTTCTCAGTGCAGGATTTAGCTGTGATAGCAGAATTTGTCTCTCCGATTCCCCCAGGGACCTCGCAGAGCCCTTGCCCTCCTGAAGGCACATGCAACGGCCGATGTTTCTGGGGCTTGCTCTGGTCCCAGCCGTCTCCCCCACTGACTCCCCGCAGCACTGACGGCTCCCTGTGCTCTCTCCCAAAGGTGTGTGGGGCGTTTCTCTCCTCCGACTGGAGTGAAAGGAAAAAGAATGGGGCGACATCGGGCTTTTTCGGGACAGGGGAGTGTTTTGTGTTCACTGTAAGTCACATTTTATTTCTGGGTTTACGCTTATGGTTTTGTCTGTTAATTACTTTTTCCTTTACTCTTCTGACAACTCAGGGCATGGTGGCACCGAGCTGCTTCCTTACCACAGTCCCACCGCTGCCCCTTAGCTCTGGCAGGAGGCAGCAGCACAGAAATTGCTGTGCTGGATCAGAGCAAACGCAGAACGAACTCCTGCCTTGGGTGAGCCGGCTTGCCCCGAGCCCCCGAGGCAATGTGCAGTAACCCTGGGTGGGTCTTGGAGCATCCTCCCGGGATGACAGAAGGGCAGCATGCACGGCAGGGCGGGTTTCTGCCCTGTTTGCTCGGGGCAGCTCCTGGATGGAGCATTCCCAAATCAGCCCCGAAGTCCCTGAACAGGGAGCAACCTGAGTTGGTCCAAGAGATCCCAGGGGCAAAGTCCAGCATCCATCCGCTATCCCACCAGCATCCATCCAGCATCCACCCGGCAATGTGGGCAGTGCAGGTTTGCCCATCTCCAGCAGCACCTGGCAAAGACAAAACCAAATGCTCAGTCACAGCCACCTCCAGAGCAGCCCTGGCACTGCCAGGATGCCTTGTCACCTCCCTGCCGCTGGTCTGGACCTGGCACACAGCATTTGGCCCCCAACCACCTGGCCAGGCAGCACCATCTTCCCCCAGCAATGGAGAGATGCCCTGAAGGACAGGGCTCACCACGTTTCTCCTGCTTTCCAGGTGAAGCCCGAGACAGAGAGGTACGAGTGGGTGTTCATCAAGAAGCCGGAGCTGGCCAAAGCTGTGCCACGCTCACGCCAGCGGTCGCCTTCGCCCTCTCCCGCATCCCTCCTCAGCTCCTCCCCGGACAGCTGCAGCACCAGCTCGAACCATCTCACCGTGCCCACACCACAGAGGAAAGGCCGTCTCTCCCCGTTTCTGGCCATCAGGCATTTCCTTCTGCCTTCCAAAACAGCCTCCATGTTCATGTCCGGGTCACGGGAAGGGATCATTATCGGTAATTAACGAATAGTGGGCACCCACCCACCAACACACTGCTGCTTTGGCTGAGAAGGGCTCTACTCCAGACTAAAATCTGAGCTGCCTGTAGAGGCAAAGACCTCGTGGTTTAGGGTATGAACTTAAAGTCAGGGGAGATGAAGTCATCCCCCTCTTCCTCAAAGTAGCAGGAGAGTGCAAAGCTGCACAAAGGCAAGGATGCTCCTTCTGAGAGCCCCAGAGCTCTCTGCCACCTGAGGGGGAGAACCGTAGCCCAAACCTCCTGGTGAGGTTTGCACCCTTGGGGCTGGCGTGTCCTTTCCCAGCCCTTTGATCCGCTTTGTGTGGGATGTGGAGATGCAGGTAGGGATCAGCCCGAGGAAGGGCCGGGCACGGTCACCCAGAGCAGACACGCCAGCTGCCTGCCCCTGCTGCCGTCTGCCGGGTCAGGCTTGGGCATGGGGGTTGAATCTTTGTACCCCAACGCCGCCGGGGTGGGTTCGGCAGAGGACCACAGCAAGTCAGAAATGTCTGCAGCACAGCCTCTGTCTCCCTTTCAGCACTCAGGAGCAGGATCAGGGCAAGCCTGGCTGTGGGCATGCAAGGAGCTTTCCTTGTTCTCCAGCTCTCCAAGCAGTTTAATAATTCATCTTGTGCTACCAGGGCAACCTCTCACACTGGCTGCCGTGTGCCAGCTGCCCTGCAGATAGCTCTCCGGGAGCTCTGCCTCCATGCTGACATCCCGATTAGAAGGCAGCTCAGGGCATCCCCAGCCCAGCTCTGCGCTCTGGCCAAAGGACAGAAAGCTGAGAGATGGGCGCAGTCCCGAGAAACCTCGTCGGCTGGGCCAGTGTCCCTGCTTGAGTAGCCACGGGAGGAGAGCAGATCCTGACCATCTTGCTTTTGCTTTTGCAGGTGGAGGGGGAGGCCAAGCTCTGTCCCTTGACGCCAACCTGCTCTGGGGGCACACGGAGCACTGCGAGACCTTCGACAACCCTCCGCTCTGCCAGGAGAACTTCAAGGTGCAGCTCTTGGAAGTGTGGGGCTTTCAAAATGCCTAAGTCCTGTGGGGGACAGCCCCTCACCGTGCCGCCCACGGAGATGGGGACCCCTCACCGCACTGGCCGCCACCCGGCCCGCCTGCTGCCATCTCTGCCGGCAGTGCCACAGGCACCTCCACTCACCATCCTCCCCTCCATGGTCAGCCGTCATGGTGGTGTGGAGAGAGGGCAATGCGGTGGCAAGAACGGGACTGTGGGTGCGCCTTTGGGGATGTTTGAGGTCCTCTCCCGCAGTTTAAACCAAGCCCGCTCCACCCAGTCTGTCCCAGTTTAGGATGCTGGAGGGAAGGTGAGCCAATCCAGTGTTTCTCACACCTCCCTGGCCTGTTTGTAGCTTGGGGCTCAACAGCAAACCAGTGGTACCGCAGCACAGGCAGATTTTATAGGAATTTTGATCCTAGGCAAAACCCAACACCGAGGTACAAAGCTCACCAGAAACACCCTCAGACCCCGCTTCCCTGTGGTCCCAAGCCCAGCACCACCCTTCAAGCCGTACGCAGGATTTTGTAGTCTCTGCAGGTTACCAGGACTCCCCCAGGATCACGCACTGATCACTATCCAACACAAATCGGGACTCTTTTTGTCCATGGTTGAAACTGCTGATCAGTGATTAGCGAAGTCCTACCTGGTGTTTATACACCAGCAGCCAGCAGGAACCCCCCAGCTGAGTACTTGCCTTGTCATTTTTGTATTAAACTGAAGATCTATATTCACCACAAAGGGCTGATGTAAGACTGCGAGCAGTGAATACATATGAGCCTTAACCAACGTGCCCCAACTACCTGGGGTCAGGACAATGGGAGACGTGCCATTTTAAAACATGAAATGTGAGCGTGTACGTGTAGCTCGGTCAGACAAGGCAACCCTTGCGGGAGGATTGTAGGCCATAGAGATATCATTCTGGCTGCAGGATGAGAACGTCTCCCATGTCCAAATATACTTTCCACTTGTGGTTTTATCTTTCATACATTCCACTTCTCGAGCTATTCAGAGCAGGAGCTATCGCTGCCTTGGTGCCTGCTTCCAGCGATGGCAGGAGGACGTGGGCAGGAGGAGGCGATGGCAGCAAGTTCACACAGTACCAGTCGTGCGGCAGACCTAGGAATTGCTTGTAGCCTTCAAACGGTATCAGGATAAGAGGCACAGCCCTCCGTGCCCCTGTGCCTGGCCTTCGCCCGCAGAGCTCAAATGAAAGAACACTGCAGAATTACTC
>NW_009197943.1:9773-10106 GCF_000690835.1 Fulmarus glacialis
ATTAAAAAGCTCTGCTAGGGTGGCCTCAGTATTTCTTTCTTTCCGTGATCATGTACCGGACTCTCTGTCGGCCTGAAAGTTTCCCATGGGAGTCCCTCTCCCCTCCCAAGAGGCTGTTTCTCTCCACCCAGAGATGTACAGGATGCACAAGATGCCTGGAAATGCAAAGCCCTTCATTAGCAACCCCGCCTGACCTCCTCTCAGCGGTCTTCAGAGCATTTCCTTGTGCAGGGCAAGCAGGCCCTGTTTAATGTGTTAAAATACCAGGTGCTGGGGCTGTATCGTGCAGGCCATGGATGTCTCTGATGCGGTGGTAGAGCCTGTGGAGCCCTC
>NW_009197943.1:10134-10443 GCF_000690835.1 Fulmarus glacialis
GTAAATCACAATGGATGTCAGTGCGCTTATTGCATTCACTGCCTGTAATCTGATGAGCGCCTTTGCTATTTCTGAAAGGGACGCTACAGTCCTTTCTTCTTACACTTTATTCCATTACTTGAATAAAGTTCAAAACTCTTGGAGAATAAAAGAAAAACCCGAAACCACGCAGGGGAAGCAGAGGGGCCGGGAGGCCGAGAGGACGTGTAACGGGATATAAAGAGATCTTTCATCTGTGTCGTGCCGTCACCTGACGGCAGCAGGGTCAGCAGAGACCCACTGCTGCTCTCTGAGGGCTCTCAGCGGCCC
>NW_009197944.1:0-246 GCF_000690835.1 Fulmarus glacialis
CCCAGCCGCAGAGTGGGGTTTGCGAGGGGGGCTTTTCTCCGCTGGCGTTTTTGTGGAGGAGGGTGGGGACCCGCTCACTCCGTAGTGTTCTCCTTTCTCCCCCCAAAGGGCGCTGACTCCCCACACAGTGCCCCCATTCCCTCAAGCTGGGTGCATTACCTGTTGGCATCCAAGGCTGGCCCCAAGAGCCGCCGTGCTCTCTGCCTGCGCATCAGCTGCCTGCACAGCTCTCGCGCCCGCTCCGTG
>NW_009197944.1:354-2591 GCF_000690835.1 Fulmarus glacialis
CCAACAAACTTGTTTCTTGGCTTGCAGAAACCACCTTTGTGCCTGTGTCCCCACGAAGCGGGCGGGCTGAGGTGGACGACGTCCTTGCCGCCATCCGGCCAACCACCTGCCTGGTTTCCATCATGCTGGCCAATAACGAGACTGGGGTCATCATGGTGAGTCTGTGGGCAGCAAGTGGGATGGGGTGGGGACATCCTCGCAAAAAGTGCTTGATAGGGGGAGCAGACGGTCCCTGGGACGCAGACCCTCTTCCCTCCCGCCAGCCTGTCACGGAGCTGGGCCAGCACATCCGTGCCCTCAATCAGCGGAGAGCGGCGGAGGGGCTGCCCAGGATCCTGGTGCACACGGACGCTGCGCAGATGATTGGCAAGGGGCGCGTGGACGTGCAGGAGCTGGGGGTGGACTACCTCACCATCGTGGGACACAAGGTATGGCCCTATTCACCTGGCCCAGCCACTGTTCACCCTCTTAGACATCTCTGTTGGGGTGCCAGGGAGACTTTGGGTGCCCCCTACAGCTTGATATCTCATCAGTGGCCAAAGTTTTCCTGCTGGATGGTGCTCTGAAGACAGTCTTCAGCTGGGTGACAAGGCTCCTGCAAGTCAGGGGACCTGTCTGGAAGGGGGAGCAGGAGGAGGCCAAGGGCAGGGGACAGCTCTGCAGCAGCCTGTGTCTGTGAGACGGGCAGGGTCAGCACTGGAGGGCACTCAAATTTGGGCAGGAGTACAGGAAAGGGACACCTGGCAGTGTCCCCAGGGTCACCATGTCTCTTTCTCCCCGCAGTTCTACGGCCCGCGGATCGGCGCGCTGTATGTGCGCGGCCCCGACACCACCACCCCGCTGCACCCCATGCTCTTCGGAGGGGGACAGGAGAGGAGCTTCCGGCCGGGGTAAGGTGGCTGGGTGGTGGCTCAGAGAGCTGGGCCTCGGGCTGGTGGCCAAACCACACGTGGCTACTTAGTCTGAGCTAAGCTGGCAGCTGTGTCACCCGCCAGCCCTGGGGCGGGCAGCCCAGCGCAGGGAGATGGATCCGTGCGTGGGAACTGCGGGAGCCTGATGCGCAGGCTTTGCCGCAGGAGCAACCGCAGGGTGGGACTGCCCCCTTCCCAACCACCTCAGAGAGGTGTCCAGGACCCCCTGCCAGCGGTGAGGGGTCCCACGCTGGGGATGTCTGTGCGCTGAGGTTTCTGGTCTGGAGAAATAACTCACTGCTCCCTCTTCCCTTCCAGCACCGAGAACACCCCAATGATTGCCGGCCTCGGCCAGGTGAGTCAGTGATGGTCACGGCTGAGCGATTCCGCCTGGCGGAGCCAGCACGGCGACAGCCACCTGTGCACCCCAGTCATTAGAAATGACAAAGTCGGGGTGCGGGAGGGCAGGCAAACTACCGGGAAAGGAGATGGGGCTTTCTGGTGCCAAAGGAGGTGCTTCGGAGCCCTGGCAGAGGGCAGTCACGCAGCTCACGTGGCGCAAGGCAGCGGGAGGCTGTTGGGGGACGCAGGGGACCTGGCAATTGCAGAGGCTGTTCCCCGGCTGGACTCACATGCCAGGGAGCCGCACACGGAGGGAGGTGTTGGGGGGGGTCGCTGATGGAGCCTGTCTGGGTTTTCTCTCCTCAGGCTGCAGAGTTAGTGAGCAAGAACTGGGAGGCCTACGAGGCTCATATGCGGGATGTTCGGGATTACCTGGAGGCCAGGCTGGAGGTGAGCAGACCTGGTTTCTCTTTGTCTCTCCCCTCCCGGGGTCTCAGCCTGCAGAGTGCGGGGCCTGGAGCCAGGGTGGGTATGTCCCTCTGGCCCTGCCACCTCCTCACCACGTGTGAACCAAGTGGTTCACAGCCCTCTGATTTCTCCAGGCCTCCTTTGGGAAGCAGAAGATCCACTTCAACAGCCACTTTACGGGCTCCAAGCGACTCTGCAACACCTCTAACTTCTCCATCCTGGGCCCAGGCCTTCAAGGTAACTCTTACCCCACCGCTGCCCCATGATGGTGCCCACGGCGCCAAGCACCTGCCCCGCACAGCACCCTGTGGCTAGAGACCGGCGGGTGCTCGGCTGTGGCTTGGGCAGGGAGGTGAGGCAGGTAGGGGCCCTCGGAGAGAGCCTGGGTGCTGGGAGACCTGTGCTTGTGTGTGCTGCAGGGCGAAGGGTGCTGTCTTCCTGCAAGACGCTTCTCGCCAGCGTTGGGGCTGCCTGCCACTCTGAGAAAGGAGATCGGTAAGCAGCCGGCTTTGCCAG
>NW_009197944.1:2628-12905 GCF_000690835.1 Fulmarus glacialis
AGGGAAAGGGACCGTGGGTGGCTGTGGGCAGCATCACCTGGAGCAATGAAGGTGCAGAGCTTTCCAGGGGGGCTGAAGGGCTGCGAAGGAGGTTATTGCAGGAGACACAGCTGGAACGCTTGACTGCTGCTTGGAAGGACTTTGTCCCTCCTGGCTTTGATGGTCCAGCTGAACTTGGAAGTACTCTTCAACGTCTGGCACTGCCAGAAGAGAGTCTGCCTTGCGTCCGTGTGTGCCTGGCTCACCCATTCAAGCCCAGTTTGGGTCTCCAGTGGACTCCTTTGGGGCTGTGTGGGGACAGCAGGTGGTCTAGAGCAATGCCCTGTAGACATAGCAGAGCTGCCAACCCGTGGGGACACGGGAGGGGTTCTTCCTTGGAGGGGAGGAGCCAGATCCACCATAGGGCAACAAGCCCAGTGGGAGCAGGTGCCTTTGGAAAGCGAGCAGGGCGCCGTGCAGGAGACAGGTTTGCCTGGAGCGCATCTGCAGATGTGCTCCCTCTTATGGCTTGGTGAAGCTTTCTGGTGATGCATGTGCTTCCTTGGCCTTCGAGTTAAACCCGCTCACCCCGTGTCTGTGTTTCAGGCCCTCCTTGATTCTGCTCAGCTGTGGGATCCCCTACGACGTGGCACAGAATGCCTTGCGGCTGAGCGTGGGGCGAGACACCACCCGGGCAGACGTGGACCTGGTTGTGCAGGACCTTGTGCAGGCTGTGGCGCAGCTGGACCAGGACCAAACCCTGTAGACCCCGGGAATCGCTCCCCAGCCATCACCCAGGTTCTCGGGATGGGATTGTGCCCTGCTTGGCCCCTGGGTGCTGGCTGCCTGGGTCAGTTTGGGCTCAGGTTTTGGCAGGATTAGCTTTGCACCTGATCCCTAAGTGGAACTGACCCAGCTTGCACTTTGTGATCGTGGATCAGACATTGGGGGAAGTGGCAGCTGGTGGTGGCAGGAGGAGGAAGTGGGATCACCCGTTTCGGCAGCAGTGTGCTCTTAGGTCTGCTTAGCTGCGTTATCAGCTTGCGTACACAGGGATCACGGCGGGGCTGGCACAGCTCTGCAGCATGTGCGACTCGAGCAGAGAAGCTAGCGCAGGCGCTGGAGGCAGCAGGGAGCTGTGCTGAGGAGGGGGCTTTGCTGCTTTGGGGCTGGGGCAGCTCGTCAAGAACTTGCTCAGGACTCCGTCGTCCCCACTGCACGGTGCAGCCATTCGGGGAGTCTCGCTGTCGGGTGCTCCTCGCTTGCCAGCATGTACCCAGCTGGCTGCGTGCATGTTGGCATGACGGCATCTCAAAGCTCGATTCTCTCCAGAGCGTAACAGGCTTGGAAGCCATAGGAGATGGAGCCTTTTGCCCTGGTTGCTTTCCATAAAGGAAGCTTTCCCGCTGTCTTATCCCTCAGAGCAGGAAAGACCATCTGCCCCAGAGGGAAACGAGGAGTTGCTAGAAGCACAGCAAGATTCTGGGCTGGGAACTGCCCTGCCCCTGCCAGGCCCTAAGCTGCCAAAGGGTTTTTTGGCTGGGAAGGTGTCGGGCATGGTTTTCCCAGCACTGCATTGCGGTACCTGCTCCCCTTCCTCCCGTCCTTCCTACAGCGGGCAGAGCTCCTGTTGCTGGCTCCACGTGCTCCTAAAGGAAACAGAGTTGTTGGGGCAGCCGTAACTGTGCCAGCACCCGAGGAAACGTGTCTTCCCTACGCGGCCCAGGCGGTTGCTCTCATCACTGACACAGGAGAACACAAGCGTCACACAGATTAGGAATGTTGCCGGCTGGGCTGACTGATGTTGGGGAACCTGTCTCCCTGGGTATTCACAGAAATAAAAGTGACTGCTGCTCCTGTGGCTTTTTCCCAAGTAAAATGTGTTTTCCATGGTGTTTTCTGTGGGGGAGGCTGGACTGGTTGGGGTCATCTGAGTGATGTCTCTTCCCTCAGAAAATGCTTGTATCCCAGAACAGGCACAGTCCACCGGAGCAGGGAGGTGCCTGCTGGTCCCGGTTCGCCTGGAGCCCATAGACACAGATTCTTAGACGCTGGTCTTTCTCTTTACTAGCTATACATTAGCACGGCCAGGAAGACTATTTGGAACCATAAAACCCTGGGGCTTTTTGTAAATCTAATTTTGAACTGAAGTGTTAGGACCCAAGCACACTGACTTAGTCACTGGATGCCCAACAGGCTGTTCAGTGTTACCGCCGCTGCTCACACCTCAATCTCAAATGCAATCTTTTCTTTTTCCTTTTTTTTTTTCTCCCTTGCGTAATAGTCGAAACCTCTTTTAGAAGAAGTGGTTCCATAGAAAGAATATTGCTCTGCTTCAGGGATAGATCTTTTATCTATCATGGACCTTACAGTTCTTGGGGATCTTTCTTTCACAGCTGTGGCACAACTGGAGGTCCAGTTTTTGGGGCTCTCTTTCCCCTACAGGAGGTCTGGCCTGCATCGATTCAGACAGAAATTTAACCACAAAGGACAAAAAGCTTTACTGACTTTTTCTTTATACACACAGGAAATGCAAGTTTTAACCACAGAAATATTAGCATTACTTCATTTAGAATATTACAGCCAAAGCATAGGAAGTGTTACAGAGGATATGAATATTCTGGTTGACCATTTTAATGGTTTTACTGTTCATCTTCCTACTACCACACTGCACAGGAATGAGAGTCACTAGTGAATCCCTCTGTCTCCGTATTGCCTTATCCAGGGAAGGTGAGGAAGAACATGCCGGTGACTTGGCCTGCACTTCTGTGGGCCAGCCTGTGCTTCCGCTCACGCACCCTACGTGCTGGAGACAAATAGCCTGTTCTCGTATGACAAAATGTCAGCGGTTGTACGCACTAGAACAAATTCACCTGTCATGGAAGTCTGGAAATACCAACATTGCTACATCGGCTGTGAATTTAAACAGCAGAGAGAGGACCTGACCACTAGGCTAGAACACCACAGAGTTGAAATACGTTACTTTCACGTGGTCACATAGCCAGAATCGGATGGCAAAACCGCAATTCATTTAATGGAAGAATCCACAATCTCCTGATAATCTTGTCTTCCTAAATTATTCCAGGACAGTTTATAACACGCAAGGAAAAAAACACTAACCAAAATAACTGCTCCCCCGACAAGGTCATAAGCACCTGGGAAGATCCGCAACACGACAAGCTGCAGGACCATGGCGATGACTATCTCCAGGTGCTGTACGGTGCTGACCAAAGCAGGGTGGAACTTGCTTAGGGCATAGTAGACCCCCAGGAAGGCTGCTGTGGAGCACAGGCAGATGGCAAGGAGATAGCTCCAGGTTTCTCCATCCAGTGGGACGATCGGCTCTTGAAGTAAGAACATGGTGGACGCTCCCCACACCATTCCCGTCCAACTAAAGGTGAACAGTGCCGTCCACATGCTGATGTTATCTTTGATTGACCTATACACGATCATGGAGAGAGCAGTGGTCAAACCTGCCATAACAGTCATGGTATAGCCAAAAGCTTCCTTCCAGGTGCTCAGCAAAGAGTTCTCCTCCTTAATGATGTTGGGGATCATGACCAGACAAACGCCAAACACGCTGCCAACCACAGTAATTATGTCTATGTAAGCCATTCCTTCATCTATGAGTAAAAAAGCCAAAATGGCACTGAACACTGTCGTGGTAGCCCTCCACATAATGGTCCCGTTGCTGGGGGGAACTATAGAGAAGGAGGTGTAAGCACAGGTAATAGAGATAACATTGCAGACCCCATAGAAGAAGAGCCGGAGTCTGTACCCTTTGGGGCCAAAGGGAGGCTCATGGTAATAACACACAACAGTAATGGACAGCACCTGTAAGACTGAACGGATGAAAATTAACTCTAGGGATGGCACTTTGGAACGATCAGAAATTAATCTTGTAATTAGAGCCACACATCCGTGAGCCACGGCAGATCCAAAAAGGACTACCCACGTTTTCCTCGACTGCAGTATATTTCCTTCAGGAAAATGCTGGGATTGTCCGATCTCATCGGGTTTTGGCAGTTGTGCTGGCTGAAGCTTGGTGTCTATTGTACCAAAGAAGGTTCTTTCTCTCTTTTTCCCATCATTCAGTAGTCTTTTCTTAGGATTATCCTCCATAAATACTCCAGTATCTTCATTAACATCCTCATATCCCTCTTCTCCTGGCTGGGGATAATGAGAAGTATATTTCACTGTTACTGTGTTGGGATGAATTTTCACTCGCTTTTTGACTGGGTATTTTTGGGAAGACGTATCCATTTCCTCAGAGAAATGTCCTGCTCTTAAGAAAAGAATGGAGAAGCACTGTTATTTTTATTTAAAGAATAGCGAGAGATTCATTAGTATGGAAATGCTGCTAGTGTTTACAAGCTATTTTTATCAAGCGAGTGCAAGTACCAGTAGATTGTTCTTGGTTTTGCTTTAATTTTCCGGTGAGTTACTGCTAAATACCTTTGATAGTCAGGCCATTTGGATCTCCTTGAAAGCCAACCGTGGAACTTCATTTTAGTCACTAGTTTTTGAAAATTATATATATTCTCATTATGCATAGTACGTATAATGCATTCTAGTATATTCTTATTCTAATGAGGAAGTTCTCTTGCTAAGCTTTTTGGACAGTAAATACCCTGTAATTATGAATTATACTTATTGTTAATTGCTCGCTAATGTCACAAGATTATGGAAGAAATTTGGCTGGAGGAGATGATCGCCTTGCTTCTAAACTGACAGAGAGCAACGCAGGGAAATAGGGAGTATCCCTGAGCAATTCAGCAAGTTAGCATATGAATAAACACATTTTAGAACAATACTTTGACAGTGTTAAAAATTCTTTCTTCTTTTCACATCCTTTTATTTCCAGTGATTGATTTTGCAACAGATTTGTTCTTCAAATACGATTTTTTTTTTTTTTTTATGGAGAAAATTTAGAGGGGCTGATCCAAACTACTAGCCAGACCTTCCCGTGGCAGACATTTAAAAACCACAGCAACAAAACCACCACCCTTCTGTCTCCTACTGAACGTCCATTTCACACTACCCAAGCGGCGCGAGCTCTCCCCTCAGAGCCCCCGATTTGTGCACACCACCGTGACACACGCAGCAACACGTGTGGCGCTGCCTGTGTCACAACGGCGGCATCAGCCTCCCAAAACAAGCAAGCAAGCCCTTCACCAGCACAAACTCCGCTGTCACAGGTGCGTGCAGCCTGCTCACAGGGAGCCCACCTGTGCCCTTAATTCCCTCCAGCTCTCCGCTGAGCGTTCCATCGCTGTCCCCAAGGCCAGTGTGACAGCACCGGGGCAGTTTAATACAGGCACGGGGATGTCAATGAGATTACTTTGTTTCCGCAGCGCCCTCCACCATCTGCGCAAAGAGCCCTTTCAAATGAAGTGGCAGCAGGAGAAATGCAACCTTTCCTGCCTTCTATTTGCCCCAGCAAATAAACCCACGCAGACCTTACCTGCAACTGAGAGATTTAATCCCACGCCAGAAAAGGAAAACACCTCTTCGTCATTTACATCTTTGTCAGGGTGTCTAAACAGAAACAGTAGATGCTCTCAGGTATCAAATAGGAAAGGTTACAATCATCTCAGCACAGAAAGGAATACCCAAGGGAGGCATGAAAAATTCTGCTTGTTTTTGAAAGCTGAAAATTTGAAAAGCACTAGCATGCTTTTGAGGCCATGCTCCTTGGGAACTGGCAACCCTGGTGCATCATTATGAAAAAATCACCACCACAAAACCCAAAAAACTTAGATGGAGAGAAGGCAATCAGTGTCAACTTGCCAAAACCACTCCTCAGCCATCTCTCAGAATTATTGATGGAACTATCCAAAGAACAAGTGGTGGTTTTGTGAGCATAAGGTTCCTACAGCTTAATAACAAGAAAATTCACCTTCCCATGCCTGCTGTCCTGCCTCACCAGCGCTGCGGACGAAAGGATGCCCAGGAGGACCCATCCTCCCGATCCAGTCATCCATCCCCAGAGGCCGAGCCCAGCCCTGCAGGCAGCAGCAGTTTGGCCTCTGTGGTGTCAGCAGGGGATGGGTATGGACAACCCCGCAGTCCTTGTCCGCAGGGAGTACCGAAGCACCAGAGCAGGTGGGTCCTGAAGGTGCAAGACCACAGCCAGGTGGACAATCGGGCTGAACAGCACGACGGTGGTTTGTCGAGGGAGACCACAGATCAACAGGCAATGTAAAAGTGGGTGCAACAGTTCTTCACAGAAATACTTAAAAATATCATGGCCAGGTTCAGCCTTTGTGTTTTCTCCATCCGTAATCTGTGACAGCCAAGCACTGCCTGTTTCTCTTGGAAAAAATAATTTACATAAGAATGGGCCATTCTTCCTTTTTCCTCACAGGCTGAGCGTTTATTGAACCCCCTGCCACACCCAAGCTAAGCTGTAGCCTACTCCTTGCAGGCAGAGTGAATCCCTGGTAGGGATCCCGATGAACGGGAGCGGGGAGAGGCGCAGGCACCGAGTCCCAGCTCTGGGTGAAGGCAGCAGCACCAGTTTGGACCTGCACAAGTAAGGAGGGCATCCTGGGGCACCACCCTACTCTTGCTCTGGAAGACTATGCTCCCAGCCCTGAGATACCTCTCTGAAGCAGAGATCGGTAGATGTCAGAGGGTCTGAGGACAAGAAACACCCTCGTCTATGCTAGCACTCCTCTTCATGTTTCTGCTGCCAACCCATTTTCAGCAGAGCTCAGCTGAAAAAACAAAGCGTACCCAGTATGCCGCTAAATGGTGGAGTACTCCTCCACAGTGCCCATTAACGTACGGTTTAAATACTGCAAGAAACGTGAGAAGAAACAGCTGAAATACCAAGGAGAGTAAATAAAGAGGGTAAGAGCTGGGTATCAGCTGCACTAGTGGGCAGTTCAAACAACCCATCAAACACTTCAAAACACCCTACCAGAAATCTACCCCGGTCTCACCTGCTACTTGCCCTTGTTCCTCAGATAGGTTGTTAATTTCAGATTCTTTTTATATGCAAATACAAAATGCACTGAATGAGTCCAGGAAGGCAGTGATTTTCACAAGCACAGCTTTTCTTACCTAACATTTTCATTGTGTTATAAATTCACAATTCTGCCTTGCTGTCCCCACATCTTAAAAAAAATTAAGATCTTCTTGATTTAAGGCGCAATATATGGATTGGGAATAAAATAAGTGGGAGGAAAAGAAGACAAAAGGTGCACAACAGGCATTACTATTAGAGTGACAGCGGATCTAGTCTGTATAAACTCCGTCATTTCATTAAGAAACAGCTGAGTACATGCTGCAACTATTGGTTCATGAAAACAAAACCAAAACAACTAATTTTTTACCATTAGCATACAATGGTAACTTTCTTGCTTTCTGAGTTTAGATTACATTTTTTTCCACCAAATATAGAAAAGGGTATACAAAACAGACAAAATACAGTTGCAAATTTAGTACTGGACCTGTGTAATGCATTCAGAGATCTCTCTGGAGGAAAACAATAGATCATGAGCATGTAGCTCAAAATGGCTGTCCTATACAGACACCGTATTCCCTCCAGTATTCTTCAGCACTAAGAATGCCAACAGTTGGAAGGTCTGGAAAGTGGAAGGGCAAACACATGAGAAATGAGAAAGGCAGGAGATGAGAAGTAACAAAGAACAAAAAAGAACAGGAACATTTAAAACAAAATTTAATTTTCTCTACTAAATACTGAGTATATGACAAATGTTACGCCAACTCTCACACCGTACATTTATTTGTACTCTTTGGTGACCTCGCTTTTCTTCACCAGCAAGAATTTCAATGGAGACTGTGATTAGTGCATATCCCAAATCCATTATGTTTTTCCCAGACACAAATTTAAAATAAACTGGTATCAGCACAGCCTAAGCAGAAAACTTCCTATTTCTATTTCTGCTAGTGCCTTTTGTGGAGATCACATGAAGTTTTTATTTTTATTCATATCTGGAAACATAAAATGGTTTGTTTGCATTTTCTATGAAAAACAATTTGATTTTGAATCAAGTTTAACACAAGGCTGAAGATTAAACACTATGCAAAATTCTCATGTTATATAGCAAAATGAACATTCTCAATTCAAATGGCAACCTGGGACACCCGTTTAAATTACAAGCTCAGGAAAATCACTGACTGTCAAAGAGTGAACCCCGTTTTCCCATGGGTGAACAAATAATCACAATGGATTCAATAAACATCAGAAATCATTAATAAAATACACACCATGATTTCTTCTAAAAGAAAAAAACCCAAATACTTCCCCTCTCTCCCGCCCATCACTACACATATGCTGATTAGCAAGGCAAAAATAGGTGACTATATGCCACTTGACTGCTGGGGGGTGGGAGGCTGAGCTCTCCTCCTTTGCCGTGCCTGAAGGAATTAAGGCTTCAAGGTCTGACTGGTGATTCTAACTACCAATTTTCAATAAACTCACAGAAAGATACTCTCATCTTCTGCCAGATTGGTCAAAATCAGTCAGCCGACTGAAATGTTATTATGAAAGATTTGCAGACATGGCAATTACAGTCCTTACGAAGTGGAAAACGGGAAGCCAGCTATCCCCATGCTCTGAAAGGCAGGCCTCGCAGGGATGTTCCTTTGCCTCTTCTGTGGAAAATCCCCTGAATCCTGACCAGGTTAGACTGAGATTACCAGAGGGCTGTAAGCAATCTCTATAGGACAACTACAGACTAACAATTTTCCCTGAATATTATACGTATGAAAGACCCCCTCCACCCCTACAAACCCATGTAACTGACTTGTGCCACCTTTGCTAAGCACTTCCGTACACAGTGCGCTGCCTTCTCACAACGCAGGTTTTCCTTTTGATTCCTTATCAGGTGCCGGAAAATCTCCTAAATTCCTGTTTCAGCACCCTCTCCATTAACCTTAACCTTGCTGGAGATTCTTCGGTGCTTGATAGTTCAGGCAACGGCACATGCCAAGGGATCTACACTCATGTGATGTCTGATTAGTGTAACACAACGTGAATCGAAGGGGAAGAAAAGGCAACATAAGGTGCACAGCAGGCAATTAAACCTTGGTATCACTGAAACGGCGTACATTTCTGCTATGCTTTTAAACTATTTGATAAGGTGCACGCTGGAAAACCAGAGTACCTTTATCTTTTTAGCCAGATGGTCTCACTATATCAATCAATTTTATTAAAAATATATGCAAAGAAACTCAAGTCTTTATTAAAATTTAATGAATAAAAAAAGCTATTTAAGAAAATTAAAGAGCAATTATATGAAAGGAGTTTTAGTACTTAAGCACAAGAGCAAACATTATACACAAACCAACAAACCGGTATCCCATGTCTTCAAATTAATTGGGTCACGTCCAACAGCACTGCCTAAGGGAAGAGTCAGTACATCCAGAATTCAAATACAAACCCTACACTTAAGCCCCACGAATTGTCAGCACATTCCTGATAATATTTTGCTACCCAAAAAACAACCTATATTTGTGCTAGCTCGCTAAAGCTGCGACATGCGATTTCAATGGGATTATACGTGACACCTGTAATTTCCCTTGCTTTCACTAACCTATTCTCTTGCTGTATACGGGCTCCAAATGCATCCGGTTCCATGAAAAAACACTTCTCTCATTTCTGCACTCAAGTTTGTTGCCTGCTGCAACACCTCTGCTGCAGCAATACTTGCATTGAGGGATTTTGGAAAAAGCCACTTTGCCTGCAAACTTCCCATTCCAAAAACCCAAATCTGAACAAACCCCTTTAGACTGCAATTCCAGGCGTGGGGAAAAGAAGGGAGAATACATCAATACTTAAATATAGTCTCCTACAGCATATGCAAATAGCTTAGCTAGGTAGAAGAAAGGCCTTAAACGGTACATTACAATGGGCTGAAATAGAGCACAAGAAGGTTTACTAGAAGAGATTACAGGTTAAGATTTATTTAAAGCTTACTGCTTTTTATCGTCTCCCAACAAATTGCATAAAACCTGGCAAGGCAGCAAGCTGGTGCGAGTGAGGTGTGTGCAGAAGGGCCTGCGGGGACAACTGGGTGAAAAACGGGAGACGCGGCCCAGAGTTGTACACGGAGGATGCCGCACCGAAGAGAGGAAAGCTAGCAGAGGAAGCAGGGCATCTCGAATGAGAACACGGAGCAGGTTCAGTAAAGCTTCAGAACACCTGAGAGCGAGCAGCAGCCCCGCGCGGTGGCCAGGGCAGGTCTGGCGTCTCGGCTGGGAGGCGGGCGGACGAGGGGCTGCTGCTGCTCAGGCTCCTTCCCCGCCAGGCCCTTCTCTCGCCGCCG
>NW_009197945.1:0-263 GCF_000690835.1 Fulmarus glacialis
TGTTTGGCTGCCAGTGGGTTAAACTACAACAGGGCCCTCCTGGGCTCTCCTGGGGATCAGCACTCAGGGCCTGTGGGGATCCTGGTGCAGGGGAGAGATGTGCCCAGCTAAGCCGGTGCCTCCCGTGAACACATGGGACTGCTGGGAGGGAAAGCACGTGGGGAGGCAGGATCCAGCAGAGATCCAGAGAGAGGCTCAGGACCCTGATGCATGGAAGAGGCCAAGGGGGGTGTGTATCCCGCATGGCTTGCGGATGGGCAGGG
>NW_009197945.1:281-778 GCF_000690835.1 Fulmarus glacialis
CCAGGGGATGCCCGATGCTCACACCCCCCAAAACCCCTTTGCTCAGAGCCACCGTTTGGACCCCAGGGGCTCATGGCAGCCATTGTATGTTGACGCGATGTCACCATTGCGTCACAAATGTGGCCCTTATTTTACTGGGTTTTGGGGAGGCTCAGGTGTTGCTTCGACTGCATGTGAGCACAAGACACAGCAAAACACATCAGAGATGAGAGGAAAAACAAACAAGCAGGTAGGAGCTGGGTGCTTTGGTGTCACCCCAAATCCCTCAGGGGATTTCTCCAGCCTCCCCAGTTGACCCCTTTGCACATCCCCTTGTCAGGCAGAACGTCTGGAGGAGATGCTGGTGCTCCGTGTGCAAGATGGAGGAGTGGAAGCTCACAGTGCTGCTTTTCATCTCAGGCCTGAGCATTTGGAGCCTCTGCACACTCATGTTGCCCTGCACCCCCAGCTTGTTGGCCATACTGGTCTGGAAGGGGCAGGCAACTCAAGAAGAGTAC
>NW_009197946.1:0-2534 GCF_000690835.1 Fulmarus glacialis
GTCGGGCACGGCCTGAGAAACTTCGTGGTTTAATTTGGAACAAACTCAGTTTGAAAAGTAAAGGCGATTTTCTTTAAGTCGTCTGTGTGTGCGTTTTCCAGAGTGTAGTTACTAGCGTCTTCGTTCGTTCTTTCTCTTTTAATTTTCAGGTGTGGAAATGTTAACTTTGCTAGAAGAACCAGCTGTAACAGATGTGGGAGAGGTGAGTATCTGAGGTGATACATCTTCTTCTCCTCTTCCATTTCTGCCTTTTTAAAAGAAAAGAATATTAAATCTTCTTAATTAATCATAAAGAAAGATGTTTGAGAACTGTTTGTTTTTTGTTTGTTTTTTTTCTTTTCCAGAAAAAACGACAGAAGCCAAAATGATGAAAGCTGGAGGGACTGAAATAGGAAAGACACTTGCTGAAAAGAGTCGTGGCCTCTTCAGTGCTAACGACTGGCAGTGTAAAACGTATGCCTGTTTAAAAAACGCAGAGTGTTCTCTTAGAGCCACACAACACATCTACAATATGATACTTAATTTTGTCAGTATAAATTTACTTGTACTGATGAGAGAAGAGCAATCAAAGCTCGCAGCTATTCCGCTAGTAGTGTTTTGTTGTGAGGATAGCATTCATTTTTGTTTGCTGGACAGCAGTTGAGTACTTAATTAACGTGACTGGAAAAAGATTAAAAAAAACCAAGACTAGACAGGTGAAAGTTCATGATTTTCTCTGATAAGCCGAGACACTTCTCAAGCTCGGAAGAAACGCGTAAATGGAAGTAACACCTTCATTGCAATATGATGTTTTGTTGTTAACATTCGCTAAATATTTAATGAGTAAAGTTTAGCCCATGGTTAAATTCTTAGATGTTTCTCCAAGCCATCAATTGACAATATTAAGATCTAACTTAGAAGAGGACTACTTTAATAAAATGCTTTGGTTTTTGAAAGGTGCTTTCAGATTTTCTGGAGCACTTTTAAGGATTTCAGTTTTTGCTGATTGAGTAAGTAAGGTGTCTGACCAGTGAAACCTGGATTTTTTTTTTTTTTTTTTTTTCCCTGTCAAAACGTAGCTGTGTTCAGCCTGATGGATTTCCATTTGCGCTGCTCTGCAGCGGGAGACAGGCAGGTTTCCTGGGCAGTGCTGTGGCTCCCAGTGTCTGAGGGAATCTGCCTGATGGCACGCTGCAGGATTGTCCTCTTCCCAAGTTCTTAGCTAGGCTGTGTCTTACGGACCTCCTCCTCTCCTCTCTGGAACTGAGCAGCCTCCTGATGATAGTGCCACAGATGGATGAAGTACGAGTGGCTTTTTAGGATGCTGTAGTATAGAAATGCAGCAAAGGAAGCATGTAACTGTAGCTGTGCATCAGTGGATGGCGATGACTGCTCATAAGCATTATTCCCATGGTAGCTTCTTCGTTAACTCCTCTGAACTGTCAGTGCCACTAGTGGAGGAATTTTAACACTTTGTGTAGTCTTACTTCTGTTAACTTGCCTACCTGTGTGTTAACTTTACTTCTTTCCCCTTGATTTGTCCAGTGCGGTCATCTTCCCATCATCCTCGTGCTGGTGAAAGACCCACAGACTCTCTTGCAGTTCTTTGTGTCTGGTGATTGTGGGCCTTGGAGTTAATTGTGTTGTAGTAGTGACTGCACATCACTGCTAAAACTTCGCAAATACATTTTTATGATTTTTTTAAGTGTTGCCTTTTTGATTTGAAATAAAATGTTTCTTATTTGTTTTGTTCTTTTTGCCTCTGAAGATGTGGTAACGTGAACTGGGCCAGAAGATCAGAATGTAATATGTGTAATACTCCAAAGTATGCTAAATTGGAGGAGAGGACAGGTAAGATGTGTATGGTTTTAAAATACTCAGATTACTGAAAGAAAACTTCTTTTTATAAGTCACAATGTAATCTAATTAAAGGGATTGTTTTCACAGCAGAACTAGAAAAGTTGATTTTCCATACATAAATAAATCTGTAGGTTCTTAGACTCGATTACTTCTAGTAGTGTGTAAAGTACGTGATGGTTTCATTTGGAAAGTCAATGAATATTCAGCTTAAACTGCCTCTATATTTGATTTTGATACTAAGTCGTTTGGAAGGAGAGATGCAATATTTTATTAAACTCCAAAAGGTCTAGCGTATATATAGTGTCCATCTACAGAGGACTTGGCAGTCACAAGAACAGTGTTTGAAGGCTGTATAGATTAGACTGTTATCTCTTAATGAGGTCTGAGGTTTGGTCACACTGCGATGCATTTTAAGTTCCTCCTGCATTAACAATGAACCCAGTGGTAACTAGAACAGAGGATATTCTTACAGTGCGGTCGTAACTATTTATACTGTTACCACTGCAAATGGGATCAGGCAGAGAATTTAATGCATAGAGTATAACACTAATACATATTAAAAAAAAAAAAAGCATAGAGAAGAGCACAGAGCTTATTATTCAAAAAGAAAAAGAATATTTTTAATATTCTTACTTAATATTGTAAGAATATTAAAGAATAATATTTAATTGTATTTCATATAATATTTCATATAA
>NW_009197947.1:0-249 GCF_000690835.1 Fulmarus glacialis
CACGCCAACCACCAGCCCTGGACTGAGGTCGGACGTGATGCTGGAGGGGGGACATAGCTCTGAGCTTCTGGGGTGATGTTTGCCAGGTTAATTTAAAACATTAATTTAAAAAAAAAATAAGAATTGCCATGTAATTATTGCCTTCCTCCTCCAACACTTTTTGTTAAGGAGCCGCTTGGCTGTCAGAGGGTCGGTCCCATCGACACACGAACAGCTCCGGTGAGTCCCCTGCCCGCAGCCCGGCCCGCG
>NW_009197947.1:288-624 GCF_000690835.1 Fulmarus glacialis
TGGGGGGACCCGCCCCTCCGCGGGGTTGAAGGCAACGAGCCGTCCCGCGCCGTGACACCGCTGTGCTCACAGCTTTGTCCTCCGCCGCTTGAAAAAGAAATAGAAACGGCGACCGCAGAGCCCCTCGCCTCAGCCCCTGCCCTGAGCCGTGCGGGGCATTTTAAGCCGCAGAAATCAGGATGCTGGGGGGGGGTGGATAGCAGCAAAAAAATGCCAAAAATGCGAGGCAGGAGTATTTGGGGAGAGGGTGAAAGGTATTCTGTCACCACGTGGAGCACACGGTGTAGGAAAACACTGTGCGGAGGGGGAGAGCCGACCAGCTCCGGACCCCCGCGC
>NW_009197948.1:0-250 GCF_000690835.1 Fulmarus glacialis
TGCCTCTAATACTGGGGTTCAGGTGCCGTAACGTCCTTAATTTGGGGGTTCAGGGCCCTGGTACGCCCCTCTAATAGTGGGGTTCAGGTACCGTAATGCTCCTAATAGCCTCTCCGGTGCCTAATATTGGGGTTCGGTGCACTGGTATCCCCCCAAATTGTGGGGTGCGGGTACCGTAACGCCCCTAAAAGCTGCTCTAGGGGCAGTAGTGGGGTTCAAGCTATTGCAACAGTGGGGTTCAGGTACCGTA
>NW_009197948.1:301-660 GCF_000690835.1 Fulmarus glacialis
TAATACTGGGGTCCGGTTACCTTAATGCCCCTAATAGCTGCTCCGGGGTTAATATCGGGGTCCAAGCTCCCCTAATAGCGGGGTGCGGGTACCGTAATGCCCCTAATAGCGAGGTTGGTTACCGTAACACCCCAAATAGCTGCTCCGGGGCTAATGCGGGGGTCCAAGCTCCTTTAATAGTGGGAGGCGGGTACCGTAATGCCCGTAATACTGGCACCCAGCCCCCGTAACGCCCCTAATAGTGGGGTACGGGTACCATAATGCTCCTGATACTGGGGCCCAGGTCCCGTAACACCCCTAATAGTGCCTCCCACTACCGTAACGCCGCTAAGAGCCCTGACACCGGCACCCCGGGGTGG
>NW_009197949.1:0-945 GCF_000690835.1 Fulmarus glacialis
GGCGGGAGCTGGCACTCGCTCTTAAAGTTGGAAGCAACATAGCAGCACTTGTGCTTGATGTCTTCCACCATATGGGCCATCTTGTTGCTGAGCATGTACCCCATGTCCCCCAAAAGTGTCATCAGGTACCAGGAGAGACATGACCCTACCAGGTCTAGCCTCTCGGTGGCATATGCCAAGCTGTAGCCCTCATGGACTGGTGCGGCAGACCGCTGGTTCTGCCATGGGCGTAGGTGGAGAGGACAGGCTGGTGAGCACAAGAGGCTGGGGGAGCCCAGTGACTCGAACACTGCCTCCACCATCTTCTCTCGGTGGGTGATGGGGCTGAGCAGGGGCTCAGTGATGAGCAGTGCATACCCCTTGCAGGGGGGACCTGAAGCTCATGGTCAAACAGATGCTGCCACAGAGTTTTGGACGCTTCCCAACTGATGATGATGCTGTTCTGCATTGGCTCCATAATTTCAGTGTCAGGGTAAAGCAAAGCTTCCTCTCCTCGGACCTGTCTTCTCCCCACCCTGGGGGCTATGCCATGGGTGTTGATTTTGGCTATAGGTGTCTGTTGTCCAGAAAACCCTGCTTTACGGCTTCTCGTGCCCATATCAATCACCACTGCTCCTGTTCCCAACTCCAGTTCCTCACTTGAGGAGGAGCTGGAGGTGTTAGAGGAGATGGTCCTTACAGACCTGTGTGGTCCTGGTGACATTCAAGCAGTGCAAACATCGGGGGGCGAGTCCCTGCTCCTAGATGGTCCTGGTCCCAGGTTTGGGGAGCCCCCACCCCATCATCCCTGCAGAGCTGGGCAGCAGTACATTCCCCCCCAGGGGAAACCCACCCTGTGGGGCTGCCCCCCTCCCCACCCCGAGTGGGTTTGGGTAGAATAATTGACAAAGGGAACTGTGACATCAGCTGGGTCTGAAGTGGTGGCAGTGGGGCACCCCTGGCTAC
>NW_009197950.1:0-42380 GCF_000690835.1 Fulmarus glacialis
GGGCTCGCTTGTGCAGCGCCATACAAGTACTGCTGCTGAGGCTGTGCGGGTACCCTGCCTCTACAGGTGACGACCAGCTGTAGCTATTTTTTCCAAAATCTATAGGTAAGAATACTCAAACAGAAAAACAATCTCCATGGCTAAATGATTAAAAATGGCAGAAGATACTACAAGGCAAGAAGTAAGTAGGCGTGACACAGGATTCAGGCACATCGGAACAAAGCCATGAGTAACTGAAGAAAAGTCTCTGTAAGTTTCCTAAGTACCAAAATAGACATGACTCTAGTATATAGTACTTCTTTAAGTGACCTACTAGTAACTAGCGAACCATAATATACATTGTGAATACTATAATATTTGATAAATTACTTTAAGCAAATATATGTATCCTTTTCTTCCTCCTTGGTACATACAGGTATGCCATTATTAACAAAAGAAAATAAAAGGTACCGTTATCCATAGACAATGCTGCACACAAATTGAGAAGAAGAGGCTAACTTAAAACATCTTTCTAGTTTTATTTCTCTGAAGCAATGCATTCAGTTCTGTGTAAATACAAAATATTTTTTAATTTTCGTAATTAAAAGCTAGGTTTTTTCTCTTCATTCTCCCCTTCAAAATCTGCACTCTGGAATTCCGATTTCATTGCACTGTGAAAACCAAGGATCAGTGTTTTGTTTTGAGGTATTTTGAAATTATTAACTGGGAAACTATGTTCTTGTACAGAAATTTCTGTTAGTATGAAGATGTATAATAATACAGGTTCAGTGTCAGCAAATCAGATGTAGTTACTAAGGTTTTTCTGGCAAAAGCAGTGAATTGGTTATATCTTAACCTACTGTGGAATCTTGTGGAATGTGTTCTGAAAATACACAATCCATTTTTTAGACCCTTTTTGTACCCCCAAATGGAAGTCCAGCTCAGTTCTTAATGTGCAATTTCACACTGCATTTATTTTTCTAACATTGTAGCACATAAATTAAAAATAGAAGAGCTCACCCAAGTTTTATTCCAAAAATAAAAATGTACTTGAACCAAGCAGAGCTATTTTTCTCCTGGGCTAAGATTTTCATATGGTAGCCTGGCTAGAAGGCAAGGTGGTTATAGATTTCTAAAAGCCATTTCAGACCCTTTTAAAATGGAAGGTCAGTTTAAGTGCAAAGGGATTGGTTTGGAAACACGGATTAATTTGGTCGCTTTCCTGTGCTGGTACTTGCTGCTCTATGGTGGTCCACCTGTAGGAACATTATCTGCAGCAATACATTTGTGGATGTTGGAGAGTGAGGGCCGCTGTGTGTTTCCATCCTCAGAGTTATATGGTGCCCTGTTGATGTATGTGCAGCGTAAGTGATTTATCCAGTACCATCCAAAATCCTTGATGAGAAGAAATATTGTACCTGTATTATTGACTTTCTAACTACAGGGAAGAGAGATTTAGTGAGCAGCGCAGAGGCTGTTTGCTTGCTTTAAGAGCTGCCAGGACCAGTTTTGCAGTGTTCTTGCCAAATGCATTCAGAATAAAAAGTTCGTTGGACAAAGACAATGATTCTTGCTGTGCTAATGCCTGGAGAGGCTCACTAACAAGGGGCTCCTGAGTGCAGGCTTGTCTGAGGAATAGAAACATTTTGTGTCGCAAAAACAGAAGTTACTGTCTTTACTGGCCTTCTGCCACTGAGGAAGTGGAGGAGAAGGGAATAATGAACAAAGTGCTGACACACTGTGCAGTGCTGTGAGGGTAATCAAAGAACATTCGTGTTCAGGAAGGGGTTTTGAAGTACTGAAAATTATGGTATTGCTTTGCTTTTGTTCTGCTTAAAAAATTGGTCGGTGATTTTTTTTTCTTCCCCCCCCCCCCAGTTTTAAGCTGTCATCTGAACACACTTAGTGTGATACATTGTGTGTCTGTAGCTTCTCTTTCATTACAAACTTCCCTTCCCTAGAGGAGAATTCTAGTGATCTGACGCAAGGATATACAAGAGAGGAGAAAGTGAGATGAGAGGAGAGCCTATGCATCAGCACCAGAAAAAAGGCTTGTACAAACCCTGAGCATAACTGGCCAGGTGAGCACTAAACTTTTTACTAATCTGTTCTACAGTTGAACTTCAGAAATGTAGAACAGAAAGGCACCTTTGGCTTGATTGTTTCAGGGAAGCTGGGCATGCTCTGCACCTGCAGGAACAGTCAGCACTTCATTCAGTAGGAATTTTTCTTTTGTTGTTGTTACTATTTAATTCCTTTTCATGAGATTGAACAGAGCTGTACTGCAGCAGAATAAGCAAGCGGCAAAGCAACCATCCAGGACACAAGTTCAGAGTGGGCATTTTTAGTAAAGACTCCTGCTTTACAGACTAAAAGATGAAGCCACGTTCCTCATGGTGCTAACAGGAGGAATCAAATATGTGGACTTGTTTTCTGTGATGGATTATCACTGTGCTCTTTATAAAGTGATAAAGTCATGTAGCTCCTAAAATGGGGAGGGGAGATAGGAAGAAGGTAAGGGAGCTGCAGCACGAGAATCTAAAGGACAGAAGAGTGCACAATGAAGGTGGTGGTCACCCAAGGAGTTACCGTGTGCAGCTGAGGAAAACACCTGTTCTGCTGTTTGTGGAAAGTGGGGGGACTGCTCTGCAGGTAGAAGTGGTGAAGGAGCAACCATCTAATGCATTCAATCAGTCTCCTCCTAGTTCCCTCCTAGATTGTCCTGCCTTTCGTGCACCTTTCACATCTTTGCTCGGCTCTTTGGGAGTTGGACAAGTGACATAAATAGTGGGGAAAGGGTGGTTTTTCTGGAGTGATGAGATGTGACTGCTCTGTGTAGTACTTCAGCAAAAGGAAAGCCCAGAATGAATATGATACAGCATTAACAAAGCAGGGCCTTGGGATTGACGCGCCACACCAGAAACCTGAAAAATAACTTGAGAAACTGCCGTTGTTAATTGTGCAAAATTTCTGCAAGGAATTTCCCCCTCTCTGGAGAAGAGAAGTTCTCTGAATAATGCGTTGTGTAAGGCCATACATGCTTTCCTTGTGTCAAAGCTGGAAAGCTGGATGGCTGTGGCTAGAATGCCACTACTCTGGGATAAATGTCTGACAGTGTAAGGCTGAGCTTTCCCATCTGAATGCTGCACAGCAGGCAAGAAGCTCTGCTGAACACATCTGAGAATTGGCATGTGGTAAATGGCACTTGAGGAGGGGGGAAGGAAGTATGAGATACTTCATTTTTTGCTGCTGCTTTGTAAGGAACAAGGCATGTCAGTAGCCTCTTGCTGGCCGGTCCTCTTTTTTTCCAGTTGTTCCTTCCTCAGGCACTGACTGTACCCTGCTGTGTGGAGAGGGAGTACTGATATTATATGTGGAAAAAGGAAACATTTGCAGAACTACAAATGTTCATTTGAAAACAACGGACTAAGTTAATTTTACAATGTTTCTTATGAAATAGACGAAAATTCAGGAAAATAAACGCATCTCCTGACATACCATGATATGAATTAATAAAAGGAGTAGCTTTTAGTAGTAGAGCATGTATAAGATACAAATATCTCAGAATAAGGGAAAAATTAAAGCTAGCACATGTCCTTTTGCATCTTTCACTGTTCCTCTGCCCTTGTAGCCACTACTTTCTTGGTCAGGATGTCAAGAGAAAGTGTAAGGCTGCGGAACACGGATCTTTCTTTGCCTGCTTATCCTGACGGCATTATGGTTGATGAAAATTAAAGTAGCTGGAGTCAATTTTCTTTTCCTTCTTCCTGTGCTGATGGCACCATATCGACTGTGGAGAGAGGTGTGTTCGGTACACTGGTGAATGTGTGCAGCCCACCTGAGATAAGGGCATAATTACTGCTGTCACTCTATTCAGGCAGCTGTTTGTCTAACATTCTGCATGGACACTATATTTTTTGGCTTTGCATGGACCTTTCTCACCTTACACACAGTTTCCATGATTCACAAGAAAATTCCATCTTCTTCAGTCTCCTGGTCATGCCACTACTGCAGCAGAAACAATAGGGAATCATTTACCTCTCCAATTCGCAGAGCAGTGCTTGCACTAACCCCCAGAGATTTCTGTGGTAAGCAACTTGAAACACTTGAAAGGGATGTAATTTCCAGTGGGTCAGTGTTCATGGCTGAAAGCTTCAACAATATATTAAACTGGGCATTTTGGTGAAAAAAAGATCTGTGTGTATTTAATCTGCATTGAATTATTATTCCCACATTGTGTGCAATGACTGAAAATTATGTATTCCACAGCAAAGTCAACTCTGTAAAGCAGATAGCACCTCTGTTAATAAATATATACATCCTGCCTTGTATTTAGCTGGGTTTTATTCACAGAAGACAAGAACTAATTGTCCATCTTCCTTTGTGTCTAAATGTGAGAGCCAGCCACTTGACTTTTGGCTGCCTGAGATTCAAACCTGGAGGGAGTTCAGAGTAAGGTATAAAAAAGAAAGGTGAATTCCAAGTGGAGGGAGGTACTTAAGTGGAGTAAGCAAGTTAAGGCTCTCAGTGCCAGTTTCACAGAGGCACCATGCAGACAAAGAGAGTTTCAGATATGTTCTTTTCCTGAGTGATGTCCCCCTCCCAGCTCCACATGCTGGTCCTACTTTCTCCCTGTTGTGAATGTCAGTTTAAATGTCCAACTTCCATGCAGATATTCACATTTGAATACTTAACATGAGTCCTGTGCCTCCCACATCTAGAATTAGGAACCTAGCATTTAGGTGGAGCAGTGTGAATTGTCCGAATAAATAATGTCGTTTTCTGAATGCTGTCCTAATCACTAGTGTGTGCTGCATGGCATTGAAAGTAATAATAAGAATTCTGCAGAACACAATACAGAGTAACTAGAAAATTCTCTCTTGAGAGGAGAAATTGATGTCAATTTTTCCTTTCATCCTGGCAAGGTTTCTTATGGTGGTCCGTACTTTCTAATTGCTATCAGCAGTATCAAAAGACACAAAGTTATGTAAAAGAAGTTCTAGCCTTTGCCCAGAAATCCGTAGATTTCATTCCTTCTGTGCTGTGCCGTATTCAAAGTTAATTGGATGACCCCATTTTAAACCTGAAATACTGTATGAACTTAGAGACTGTATCAGCGCAATTATAAGTTGCTTTAAGAGCACATCTATGGTCTTAGGTACAAAAAGCTGAAGGCCAAAATACAGTGTTGGAAGCACATTAGCAGTTAATGACTGAAAAGAGAGGTGATCAGTGGAATGGGAATGTATACAACTACCATATGATAAAAGCCAGATATTTCCATTTTAGTCAAATTCTACTTTGTAACAGAGTGGTATGAAGACAGTTTAGCAGACTGTGTTCATCATTCCCCGGCATTGCAATAAAGCATCATCCTTATTTCCATATGCCATTTAGTGTTTGAAGTAGATCAATTGAGCAAGAGTTCAGGAAACTCTCTTAGTTCCCTTTAAAAACTAAATCAGACTGTAAGTTTTGCATTTCTGTTTTCATTCATCATGTGCTTTTGAGACCTCCTCATGTTCTTGTTAATAATTCAGCCTTTACCTATTCTAGGTTTATTACTCAGAGAAACAGTACCTTTGGCTGAGTCCAGCATATGGCCAACAGCAGCTATGTCAGGTAGGGAATGCAACCTTTAATTTTTCACCTTATTCTCTTTTGTTGTTGATCAGCTTTGGAATAGAACTATAATGCATGCAGTTGGGTTTGTGTATGTCAACAACTGTTAGCTTGGGTAGCCTGTTACTTTGAAACAGCTGGAGAAATGCCAAAGATCTCAAGTGTCTTGAGAGTGCTTTTTTTGTTTGTTGTTGCAGCAGCTGAGAACACAGCAAGTCCTGAAGCAAACTGGATTAGGTAAGAAAGAATTTTTAAACGTCATCTGCCATGGCACGCTGGAGAAAAAACAAATGTATTGTGTTATTCTGACTCCCTTCCCACAAAATAGATAAGTTCCTGTCTCATTCTGCTGACACATCATAGTAATATTACAGATGGGCAGCAAGTAGCTGTGAAGCGTTGCTCTGCTTGCAGCTGTATTTCTTAACCTTTTTCTTTTTTTGTTTCTCAAGTAATGAAATTAAAGCTATCAAGCTAGGCAAAATAGCTGACTCCTGATTTCATCATAACGCCAGGAACAGCGTGAAAGAAAGTTACTCACGGAGAACATGTAGTTAAACATAACGGTTACTGACTGTTGTTGCTTCTCAATGTGGCTTTCATACATTTGTAGCAGCACAGCTGTATTTGATTCAGGTTGCACTAGAAGTGTTAATTCCATTCACAAACATTCCCTAAAGGTAGAACTGCCCTTGTGATTCTGGGCTTGTTCAGCTACTTCTCTTTCTACTGCTCTTCAGAAACTACTTGCTAGAGAGAGACTTTTGAACTGAGTGGTGCATGGCATGATGAAATACAGATCTCTGTGACTGGTAAAATTCTTAGGTATATTTATTAGGGAACTCTTCAGCTTCATCTCTGAAAGAAAATACAGTGCTTAGTTTCTACAGGCCTTACCTGTTAGCTTCCTTCAAAAGAGTGATTGTTATAAATCGTACCGTAAAAGCTGCTAGTCTTGAGTAACGAGTTTGTAGTGTTGATGGTTTTGATGATGAGCAGTGCCTACAGTATTGGAAGAGGAATAAGCTTTTACAACCTTGATACTATAAGAAAGAATGGATTGTGAAGAGTGCAGCCTGTACTGCTTTCATTATAACTCCTGTCTGAAGAATTGACTCATGGTATACTTTTTCCTGCTTGGGTTCTTTGCCAAAAAAATAAAATGGTAGCTCTCTTTCTCATCAGGATTCATGGCCCCATCAGTATCAACCTATTGTGAAATGAAACCCAGGGATTTCATTATCAAAAATTTTAAAAAGAAAAATAAGTTCACTGAGAATATTAATGCTGTAGGTAACACAGTTTCTAATTGAGGATTTACATATCTAAGTGTTAGCTCTTTGGGGGAAAAAAAAAAAAAAAGAAAAAAAAAGTTCTTGCGTGGGGCTCTTATGTATGTGTATAGTAACAAGAGTAGCTCTTTTTAAGTCATTGTGATAATGGAGCTAATGGTAAGACAGTTGGCACTGTCATGCTAAGGTGATCTTCACTCTTACAAGACAAAATATAGTTAGATTAGCACATTTTTGCAGAGATACGCAGTTATCCATGTATATAAAAGATTTGACTCCTATCAGCCAGCAGATGCCTGTGTCCTTGACAAAGCTGTCTTTGCAAGATAGATATATCTATAGAATGCACAGTGATCTGTACTATATACCTCGGTTTCCTCTCCGAAATGCTTTGTGACTTGCAAATATATGAACATTTTGCAGCATCTTGGAGTGTTGCAATGATACCTACTCTGGTAAGGCTGCCCTAAGGCCCAAGTGTATTAGATTGCCCTAGTACCAAGTAAACCCTCTACTCTGTCCTTGACACAGTTCCAGCTCCACTGTGGAGGCTGTACTGAACTTGTAGGTATGCAATTGCGCATTATCTTCGCTGCCTTCCCAGCCTTTCCTCTTTCTTGCATTTGGACCCAGGTGTGCAAGTCTCAGACAGAGCTTGCTAACTGCAGTCCCGCATCTCCTTGTTCCAGATGTGCTGTTTTCTACTTACGGCTTTCAGGAGATAGAAGTTTTTTGCAGAACAATTCTTTAGGAGGACTCTGTGTCACTAATAAGCAGCATACCGTAAATGCTTTGGTAAAGGCTTTATAATATCCTGCAGTGGGGGAGGTATCCTGCAAAGGGCGGGGCCACTTGTTTTACCATGGGCTGCTTGTGTCCTGCTGCAAGACTGACACTAAATACAAATTTGAGATTCATATGGAAATGGTGTGTTGTACGCAAAAATAGTCTGAGCTCTTATTTCGGTATACGAAGGTAGAGGCATCTCTGTCCTTTTTTTGTGGATAATAAAGGAAAAGATAGGAATATTTACGGAAAATTTTCTTCCTGGCACTGAAATCTGAAACAACAGAAAGTGCTGCTTAAAACTGTTTGAAAGAGTGCTCTGTCTGCTCTTTTTAATTTCCTGGGTAGGCATAGAACTAGAAGAGTGATGCTGATCCCAAGGATCTTGTCTTTACGTTTGACTACTACTTGGAAAAAGAAAAATCCCATCCATTGTTTCATAAATATTTCCCTGCGCAAGCAGAATTTTACTAAACTCTGCCAGGTGGAGAGTTTCCTGATTCAGTGTTGTCTGCTACTTCTATCCTCAGCTTAGGCATTGAGCAAATGTCAGGGAGAGCAAATGTCAGGGAAAGATAAATGGTTTATGATAGTTCAGCTATAAGAATAATTTGTTCTACTATTCTTTGGTGACCAATACTGTTGCCAGTTCTCGTCCCTTCCATGGTCTTCCTACTTCTGCTTTTCTCTGTTGTCCAGCCTAGCCTGAACTGAAGGGTAGAAGGGAACTGTAGTTAATTTGGGCCTGAAAGACAGGCAGGGCTAGAGATTTCAGAAACACTTCTTTCTTCAAGATCTCTCCTTTTTTTTTTTTTCCCTGAGTAAATGTATCCAAAATTATCTAACTGGCAGTAAATTTTAACACAAAGTAAGAATTACCATAAACAGAGAGAAAATGGAAATGGAGAAATAGCTTAGTGTGGTGCAATGACTTCCAGAGAAAGGGTTGCCCTGTTGAGAAGGTCTGAGGGTCAGTCCACTGAACACACCAAGACTCTGGCTGGTAGAAAGTGGTTTGCTTTCAAATGCTCAGCAGCTAACCCCAGATTTCGCAGGATCTGTCATCTTATCGAGGCAATTGTTTTAAAAACCATTTTTTAACTGTTGTTCTCCAGTATAGTTGCCCTTTGATTTAGAAAAAGGAGAAATTATTGGAAAGTTCCCTGTGCCAGTTATTGCATACTTTTTAATGTATTAACTTTGAGATTAGCCAGCAAAACCTGGAGGTATAGGGAGAGCAGAAGCTATTCTTCTTCAGGTTCCTGATCTCTAAATACGTCAGCTAGGCAGTCTAGATTCCACCTGTGTAACCGGTATCCAGTTACTTCACCTCTGCCATGGGACAATCCTGTCATGTTTATAGCATGTCCAAACAACCTGTCACTGAGCTATTTGTTACATGGTTGCATTTGCTCTAAAGAATTGGTGTAAAACCTGTTCTGAAAGCAAAATAAAAAAAATATTAAAAGCCCCATTTCTGATACTGAAAGTATGTAATACCGCTGTTGCTAGAAGCTTTCCTGGATGTGTGAATAAACTCAGACTGAGTGCGTTAAGCAGGAGGAATAGTAAAAAGTGTAGAGTGGGATGGCAGTTTTCAGGTTTCCTTGTATGTTTTTCACATTATATTTTAAACTTACTGGAGGGCTGAATGATAGATGTGATTAATTCCATCACAGTTGTAAGAAGAGAGCATATTTGGTGCACATCTTGTTGTCTTCACTTATTCTCTCGTCGTTTCTGTCAATAGCAACATGGATGATCTTTATACTTCGTGTGTAGCCTGTGAAGTGGATATAAAGACCTGTCAGACTACTTTTTCTAATACATTTTCTTCTGAGGAAACAAACCTAACATAAATGTCACCTGCAGTATGAGCGACTGTAGCAGATGGAGCACTGAATTAATGTTTCTGAGAGGCAAGCCAGGAAAGATTATGAAATTAGATAAACAAAGGTACATGATTCAAAAAATTCTGTGTGATTAAAAATGAGTAAAAGAAAGGAGAGTATATCTTCAAAAAGTTACAGAGTATTTAAAAATCACCTATCTTTTGTACTTTTGGAAAAGTGTTTAAAAATCATTTGCAATTATGTTTGTAAATAGGGAAAATCCCTCATTAATTTAATTAAAAGGCTGGTTTTCAGCTGTGGGTCTTACATTCTTTTGTAACAAATATTTTGAATATGCTGAAAGGCAGGGAATTTGCTTATAAAATGCATCTGATATGGTGCCTTGTTCTGTGGCAAGATCACTGTCTCAGTGAAAAATGATTATAAAACTAAACTGCTGTATTGAAAATCATATATATTGTCATCAAATGTAGAGGAAGGACGAGTGTTAGTCAAAGAAAGTGACTTGAGTTTAGCAACTGATAATAAATAGGAAGGTGATGTTGGCGCAGCTCTCTTGCTGGTGTTCCTTTCATAGGTCCAGGGAACAGAAGCAATTTATACGCTGGCAGAAGGTTTGGAGGGTCTGCAGAAGTCAGCTAACAGTAAACAAAAGAAGTATGTCAGTGACTCATCTAAGCAGGGTAGGTTGCTTGTCACTAGTGGTAGTTTAGCCTCTCTCCAGTTTCAAGAGTGAAGGACTATCATGACTGACTGTAATAATGTATATGTTGTAAATTAGCTGGTTTGATAGCTGCACAAAAGGTGGTGGCATGGTGATTTGTGATGGCATAAGGTTGCCCAGCTGAGAGCTTCACAGAGTTCAGCAGCACTGCTGAGAAAATGTGCTTGGTTTCACACTCCCTCATAGCAGCAAACTGGCTGCTGTGAAATGAACACCTTCTTTTGGCGAATCTGTGAAAAGGCATTTGGAACAGAAAATTCATCCACTCCCTGAGCTGGAAGGCAAGTGCTCTTTGTGACAGGCTGAAAGACGCGGGATGCAACATGTACAAGGAACAGCTAAGAATGCAATTTAGAGTACTTGTTAAATCAGATGATGTCCTTTCAGCTGTAAACAGTTGTGGTGAAGAGTCCACACCCCACTCGCCCCTTCATAAATCAGGGTGGTCTCTCCATATGTAAAACTCTGTGTGTCCAGGGGCACATCTTTTGCAAACTGATTAGGTCCATGAGAATCGAAATGGGAAAAAACAGCGTTTTAGCCTTCAGGGCTACACTGTGGACAAGGAGGCTGCAATGCTGCAACTTCCTCAAGGTATGGTTCTTGGTACAGCTCTCTTAAGGTTTCCTCATATTTGCCTCCACATGCTGCAGTCATTCCTCCTGATTCCTGGCAAGGTGTTCCTGAAGTGGGAAATCACGGGGTGGCTGTAGCTGCCAAATACTAGTAGGTTCCAGTTTTCAGAGAGTTCTCTGGAGATAGTTAATCTGAGTTTCTCTTTTAATTGGCAGTATCAGGTCGCTCTGACATCTGATTAACCTGTACTTACTGCTGATAACATATGCATGTACAAACGCAGGTATTGGACAAACTCGGGTATTGCAGCAGAGTTTCTGTTCAACTCTTACTTGCATTTTAACATGAGTTGACTGAAAGAGAATTAAGGGAATATTAACCACTTGGGAAGGAAGGACTACAAACAGTTCCTCAGGGAGCAATGACAGAAGCTCTGATAACAAGCACATGAGGCAGGAAACTGGTAGTATAATCTTAAACAAAGTGAAACTGGAAACCCCCTGGGACTGAGAGCCAGCAATCAGCACTGCACAGTAAAGCAACACAAGGGCCACAAATGAGGTGTTTGAAAGTCAGGAAGCTGGCAGTAGAGTGGGACCTGCTGAAGCAGCTGGAGAAGGGCCCAGCAATGAGCACCAATGTGCTGCAAGGGCTCAATAAATGATTTTTTTACTTGGTGGGGCTCTGAAGGAGGTGTTTGCCTTAATTACTGTAGTCCCTCAGAGGCACAGAGGGAAAGAATTCACTGCACACAAGTGTATTTCTAGATCTGTAAAAAGTCATGCTATACTTTTCTTCTGAAACAGATTTATCACTGTTTTCCCCCCCTCCCTCTCTCACGCCATAGCAAGCTCTTAAAGTAACATACCATTCCTGGGGCTTTCACCTTTCCCTTTCTTTTCATCATCCAGTTGGTTACTGTCTCCATGTTCATGATCTTTCATAAGAGGGACCACGTTCATTGGTGTGTTGTCATGTGTCCCCCCTATTACCCACATGCTCATTGTACTTTTAAAGCGGATTGGAGAGCAAATTTTGTCTTTTCCTCTAAGAACTTAGCTTTTTTGTCGTGCTTTCCTGTCTGTTCTGAATGCAGTCAGTTACAGATACATACTGTGCTTGTCCTAAACCAAATAATACCAAATAAAGCAAATCCCCCATGGCAGGGGGGTTGGACTAGATGACCTTTAAAGGTCCCTTCCAATCCGAACTATTCTACGATTCTATGATAATTAAATAAGGCTCAGAAAATTAATGGGAAAACTACATACAGTTATGCTTCTGTCTGTAAAAAGTGCATGGAGTGCTGCCACAAATTTACACCGATATCTTCATAAAAAGAAGTTGTAAGAATTGCTGCTGCTGGGACTATTACTTGTAAGGAATGTCATGAACTTCGTACTACCACTATGAGAAATTTATTATAGTCTGTTTTTAACAGTTGTAAGGTGACCTATGGTGTAGCTTTCTGTCTTTATTTAATGTGACTTTTCTGATTCTTAACAATGGTACATCTGGAGAGATGCAGAAAACATAGTAGTAGCGTGAAGTTTTAATGATGAAAACTTCTGTAAACTTTGAATGGTGCAAATATATAAACCTTATTTGTTTACCTGAAATATGGAGCCATCTTTCTAAGTAAATTTTAAATATCTCCTGTACTGTGTTGTACAGGAAAGAGAAATTATTAGGAGTGCTTCAGAAGGCATCTTACTCTAATATTCAAAATTAAATGAAAGAAAGATCTTTGCCAGTTCTTTACTGAACAAAAGTGAAAAGGCTATATTCCTCCTTATTAAAGTCTTGATGACAAATGGGTATGAATATTTCATCAGGCAGAAGAATACTTTGTTACCGTTCAAACTTAAGTCTTATGCTTTCATGAACTCCAGAGTCTTACGAATCAGAATAATTTTGTAATCTGTGGCAAAGACTAATTTTGTTAAATAATATATACTAAATCGCCAGAATTTTGCAAGAGCTGTTTATTCAATAGAAGGAAGAAAATAATTAAATTTGAAAATGGGTTTTGGGGGAGAGGATTTTTTTAAAGCAGGTCCTGAAATAGGGTTCTGCTTTACAGTGTGGGGTTTTGTGTAATTAAATATTGGTTGTCTTAATAATTACTCAGTTAATTAAGAACAGTATGTCCTTACGGCCTTAAATACTTGCTTACTCTGTGTGAAGGAAGAACAGAAAAAGAAAAAAGAAAAGATAGAAAAGAGTTTGTTTGCCTTAAAATATTTGCCTTACACATTCCACACCACACTCCTTTTGATTTCAATGAACATTTTCTATGTAAACAGTATCTAGCACAAGATACGGACATTAAAGTTTAGTCTAAGAGTCTATGAACCCTAACAGTTATCACCAGGCAATACTGTAGCATGCATATCTTCATTTAAGCAGGTGAAAATAGTGACCATGAGAAAAATGTATCTGGCTTATCTGTTAACAGGGCTGTTGGATCTCACTGGTTTTGCGTCTTGATATGCACTCAAGGATTTGTAGATCTGTAGGTCTTGCTACTCTTTGGTTTGAAAAACGTACAAGTTTTTGCATGTTCTCAGGGAAGCTAGCCTGAAAAAAGGCTTGGGTAAAGTGCCAATAGGCACTCTGCAGTGAGGGCTGGGCTGCCCTGCGAGGGCAGGTGAGCCGGGAACCACGGGTGCCAGTGAGGCAGCAGTGGCCTCACTGAGCATGGGGCATCCTGGAAGGACCCAAGTCAGGCAAGGGGGGCAGGCCCAGGGATGGCAGCCAGGGTTGGCCGACAGTCCAATGACTGCCGGGTGAGTCTGTAGCAACAAGGCAGACTCAAGATCTGGCGAGGAGATCAAGTCCATGGGTTGGGGGTTAGGTCTGGATGAATGGGGTACATGCTCAGGCAGAGGCATGGCTGTAGGCTGGCTTGGGCAGGGACCAAGGGTGATGGCCTCAGGTTAAATGCAGCTCCCAAGAGAAGCAGATGCCCTGACATTGCAAACGTTTGCAAAATTAGTAATCCATTGTGCTGCTTATGTCTCTTTGCATGTGCTGGGCATTATTCTGTGCTGGTTGTTGCAGTTGATAAGCAGTTTTACATGCTGATCTTGCTTGAGTCAGAGCTCACATGTCTGTCTGCTGCAGGTCTGTGTTCTCCTAATATTTTGGATTCCTGAATACCTTTGTTATGTCAGAGTACAGCCCACTCAAGATAAGAGTCCTTCTGGCATGGATGACTTCAGTTGCTGACACAATCTAATTGCCTTCTCAAGGATTAATTCTGGATTTTGCAGTAGTTTCCTTTTGAGTGATCATGAAAAGATCTTTTATCAGGGACTTATTTAACACATAAACTTGCATGATTGTCTCTTCAGCTTTTGACAGCCACATTTTTTAAGTGTTTTCTTTGTACACGTAGCGAAAACCAAACCTCTGATGGATTTCATTTTTACATGGAGTACCATATTCCTTCTGGTTTTGTGACATTGCACTGTACTTCCTTTTTACATCTGAATTAGCAAATACATCGACTGCTTCAGAATCTGACTGTCATCTGAAAGTTTTTCTTCATTTTTCACTGGCACCCAGTAGTTGAAAGTACAGAATGAACTGTGGTTTACAACTCCTCTTTTTTTCCTCCTTTTTTGTTCCTGGAGCCCAGGAGGCCAGTGAATCATTTCTAACGTCACTATAGGTCTGAGGTCCTTGAGAGAGGGAGTTATTGTTCAGAGTACAAGTCCAGCAGAACATGGTTTTCTCTAACCTATTCCTGTCAGAAGGGTATTTTTTTTTCCCTTGAAGCTAAGATACATGAATTTGCAGTTTCAAAATCTCCAGTCTTTGTACTTTGTGGCCTTTTTCTGGCCAACCTTTCTCAGTAGTGATGAGTGTTCATAGTCTGTAATGTATTTCCTAGTGTTTGCAGTAGTTCCTCTGCTTCCAGACTCATGAGAGCAGTGTTTCCCCTGTGTTCTGGATTGAACTAGACAAGGGATCTGTAATCTTACTTTGGAAGTGTTTTGTTACAGCATCCCTCAAAAATAGGATTGCATGCTAAACAAGTATCTAACTCCAGCAACATTCATTATTATCACATGCAGCTTCTATTAAAAGACTCAGTTAAATGAGACATATGCCTTGATCCCATTTATGTGTCTGTTTAAAGTATGGTTGTCAATTTACAACATAACAAATATATGAAAATCTAAATGTTAACATATAGAGAGGCTTTGTCTCTGAGATTTGACCATTTTCCAGCTAATGTTATGCTTCACAATGGACTAACAGATTGTGAAAAGTTGAGCCAAATGTGAATAATCACTTGTTGTGGTTTAACCACAGCCGGCAACTAAGCACCACACAACCTCTCTTTCACTCCCCCCTGGTGGGATGGGGGAGAGGATCAGAAGAGTAAAAGTGAGAAAACTGGTGGGTTGAGATAAAGACAGTTTAATAGGTAAAGCAAAAGCCGTGCACGCAAGCAAAGCAAAACAAGGAATTCATTCACTACTTCCCATCTGCAGGCAGGTGTTCAGCCATCTCCAGGAAAGCAGGACTCCATCACCCATAACAGTTACTTGGGAAGACAAACACCATCACTCCAAACGTCCCCCCCTTCCTTCTTCTTTCCCCAGCTTTATATACTGAGCGTGATGTCATATGGTATGGAATATCCTGTTGGCCAGTTGGGTTAGCTGTCCTGACTATGCTCCCTCCCAGCTCCTTGTGCACCTGGCAGAGCACGGGAAGCTGAAAAATCCTTGATGAGTGTAAACACTTCTTAGCAACAACTAAAACATCAGTGTGTTATCAACATTATTCTCATACTAAATCCAAAACACAGCACTATACCAACTACTAGGAAGAAAATTAATTCTATCCCAGCCGAAACCAGGACATCACTAAAGTGTGTTATGGGGCAGGTGAGACTCTTCACATCAGGCCTGAAGCCATCAGCCTCTCCAGAAGGTGGCAGGCAATAGTTTGGTGGAGGAACAGATTACTCCCTTCTTGGATAAATGATAGTAGTTTGTGTTTTAGGAGAGTGGACAAAGGCGAATTGCCCCAGAGATGGGGATGGATTATAAAGCAAAAATGGTTGCCAAAGTAGGATTCCTTTTGTGAGGGGCATATGAGCTGACAAAGAGCTGTGAGTTTATTAGATAAGAAGACCCTTCAAGGCTGATCTGAGTCTAGATGGATGTAGACTTGTTTCTTTTAATTTCCGTTCTCTTGTGACTTTATAAACCTTGGTAAACTGCATTGTCTATTGTGGATGTAGTAAATAAACCCTTTTATTAGCCGTTTACATTGACCTGGTTTGAGTGAGGGATGATATCAATACAGCCAGCTAACTTCAAGGAATTTGTGCCCATAGGCTCTTGCAATCTATAGATGGTACTGAACTACTCTCAGGCAGCCAGCACCTCAAAACATTTCTTAGAGGCTGTAAAGGATAGTGGAGTTGCACAGGGCAATGCACAAGCCAGTAACTCAGAGCCTAAGAAGAAGAGATATTTCCATTGCTGAAGGGGAAATCTCACTGGAATGCTAGTGAGAAGCCCAAGGATTGCAAAGGAGTATCAGGGTAGAGGACGTTATCGCAAATTTTACAAATTGGGAAATTAGAGATAGAGGAAAGTGATATAATATTTCTAGGGTATGCACAAAATTCTTCTGTCCTAATACGTTAGCCTATTCCTATATCATGCTTTCAAGATCAGGTTTCTTCCAGCTCCTGTTAGTTGCTTCCCATATGGTGGTTGCCTTCGCTAATGTAAAGGTTGAGCAGACTGTTAGGTCAGCATGCCTCTAAGATGACATCCCATTTTTAGACTTAGTTCAGTTTTCATTAGTGAATTAACTGGACATATAAATATTTATTACTTATCTCAGATGTCTGATTACAACAGGAAATAAATAATTCATTATAGAAAATTACCTTTGTACAATTGATACCACAAAGATATAAATCAGATATGGCAATTTCCAAAAAAGCAGCACAATATATTGTGTTGCTGGAACACCCTCAAGTGAGTATGTTTTTGGTGCAACCATTGCTGTTCTAAGCTGGGTAACAAACCTTCCATTGTGTGAATAGTAGTGATGTGAGAAAATCTATTTCCAGAAATATGCATATAAGTATATTGACAGTTGGGACAATTCAGGGGATCTGTATACAATATATGATTTCTGTTTGATATTGGGAAGTTTCTGTGTGTAAGTCTACCAGACTACAAGCATCATTTTGAATGGGGGTGTATTTGCTTTGTCTATTGTACTTCTGCTTCTGTATGTTGGTTGAAATAAACTTTGCGCTTGCCAAAAGCTAACAAAGAGGAAAAATAAAATTTTGATGAGTGAATGGCATTAAATAAAGGATTGAATACTCTGTGTGACAAGCCAGTTATCAATCTGTAAACTTAAACTGGGAGGCTAGACTTCAGTGGGAGGTTTTGGTCACATAGTGGGTTTGAAGAGGAACCACCTAACAAGGAAGGCTGGAAGATTAAAGGAAAGGGATTCTTATCAGCCATTTTAAAGGAAAATCAGACTCTTTTTCCACAAAAAGGGTGCTTGCTGCACAGATCAGGAGGAACGACCTGGAAAAGAAGAGCAAGCTTGAAAGAAGAGATTGAGGACTCCTGGTTATAGTGAGTTAGAAGCTGAAAGAATTTGAGATGTCAGGAAGCTGAGACAGTGAAGTCTTAAAACAAGATGTTTATTGCTTTGACTGTTTATTTATGTTCCTTGTAATAGCTAAAGTAAAGGGATTTTCAGAAACCCTGTTAAGTCTGTGTGTATATCTATTTCACCTCATACGTATCTTAAAAATACCCTTGTTGTGGAGCTCGGAGAGAGGGTTTCGAGGCACTGGAGAACAAGCTGCCAGCATACCTCTGTGGCTAGCTGAGCTGGTCCACAAAGCTGTGTCCGACAACAGAAGCCAAAATGCATGTGCTCTGAGCCTCAAGGGACACTTATAGCAATCCAGGGCGTTGCCTCTGCAGTGTTACCTGGGGATAGCTGATGAGACTTCTGTGAGGGCTATTGCAACAGAATATTGCTGTAATGTTCAGAGAGGTGTAGCTGGGGATGCCTATGTAGGAGACATCTTTCAATACAAGGTATTACTATTGAAAGGTACTAGTTTGTCCAATTTGTAAATGGAGAACCTGAAGTATGTATAAAATATGATTTCTGCGGTAGTGAAAAAAAATTATTTATTTTAGTAGGTACTCTCTGCTTAAACAGAGAGGTGGGAGCTGGGTTTTTTTGCAGAGGGTATCCTCACTGGGGAAAAATGACCCATTGCTATATGACGTGACAGAACATAATGTCTGTAGGTTAAAGCATTGTTAAAAATTTGATGCAAACGTAGTGCTGTAGATCCTGCTTCATATTGTGTGTACAGTCTAATTTACTTATTTTTATGTGAAAGCCTTAACTGATTTCTCAGTTCAGTGCTGCTTGTGGTGACATACAAGTATATTATCTATTCTCTCTCTTTTTTTGGTTTGTTGAATGGTATCAAAATGTTTTCCTCTTTCAAGTTCTGAAAGCCCCCAGTGTTGAACACAGAGCTGTTCCATAAACTGAACAGTATGTAAAAGAAAACTGAATAGCTGCTGAGGAACTGCTAAAGGCTGGTTATTCCAGGTCATAGTTACTGTACCCAGTGCATGGTACAGAACCCTTGCCTTGTTTTCAGTACCCTTGTTTTCTCTTTGTAAATTAAGTTCAGGCATTCTCTTAACTTTCTTCACGAGCACCTGCAGCAGCCCAAAAGTTAATCTGGAAAAAGAGGCCAGTTTGTTACTTTATTCTGTGTTTAAATTCTATTCTGAGAGTTCATGGACAATTTTGTTGTTGTTATTAAATTGTTCTTTCTTCAAGATCACAGCTCTTGGAGGTGTTAATCTCCCTCAAATCCCCCAAATCAGTAGGAATTGAAATCGATCAGTGCTTCTCAGCATGAAATACTGGCAGGAGCAAGCTCTGAGAATTTTTGCTTGTATCCATACTGGCATCTGTTGTTTCTCCTGGGGTGCTTGTACCTTTTCCCTCAATGGGAGAGCTGAGTACTTTGGTAGTGTGGACATTAGGGTTGTATGTGAATTGTGTAGACTTTCAGGCACCTTCCCTTGTGCGATAAAGACAAATCCGATCTTTCTTCCTGATGACCATCTATCAGAATGTATGGTAAAGTGTACCAATGTCTAAATTACTCTTCGAAGTTACAAAGTCAGACTTTTTAACGGATGAATAACTGAGAAAATCAGAGTACTGCAGCAATATGCAAGTCAGAATATACAAATGCATAAGTCATGAAGATAAGAAAAGGTCCATCAGTTATTATATTATACTGTGGAAAGCTATTTTCACTTTTTTTTTCCTGAAACTAGCTTCCCATCAGAGTTTGCTAACACATTAATCTTTCTGCTTGCCTTAAATATTAACAAATGGTAACGTCTTTTTTGGGTTCAGATCAGCAAAAAACAAAGTTGTTTTTGTTCCTCTCTGTAGATTAAGGTATTATTAAATAACGCATACAGGTATAACAGCTCCGAGCAGCTTCTGTGTGTATCACTATCTGTCCTTTTCTTTTACCTACCTGTACCCAAAAATTCCTAACAGATTTTCAAGTTCAATAATTAGCTGTGAGCAGCAGTGGATATTAGCATTGTCCTGCCACTTTTTGTCAGTCTTTTCAGCTGGGAAGATGTCAAGCCAATTGCTTGTGGATTTGCCTTGGTCTTTCTTACTGAACTCAACTTAGATGGTTATAGGCCCAGATAGCATGGCTGAATAATACATTTTTAATTCATTAAACTTAATTCTTTAAAGGTTCTTTTGGTAACTGCTCCATGAAGATAGCTGCTGAAGGAAGTTTAAAATTAATGGATTCTCTCTCTTATGCCTATTATTATTTTTGAAGCCTGTTAGAGAAGAGAAATTATGCAAATTGGTGTCATGCTAGGCTACTGCACACATGCTGGTAATGCATAACAACTAGCTCGTTGATGAAAATACTTCATCTTAAGCAAGAGTCATTGTCAGCACTAAGAGATGTTCTTTGTATCATGGTTAACAGTTTATTATTATTTTTCTTATGGATAAAGGAGAGTGTTCTTATTAAAAATCCTCATTAGAATAAAACTGCTGTGAAAGTAATACTGGAGAACTATAGTAGTGAATTATGATTGATTACATTATACAATTAAGGTACATTGCGAAACAATAGGAAGATCCCTTCAAAAAATTAAACAGTTGCTGCTGACTCCCTGTGAATGACTCAGTGGCTCTAATTCTTCAGCTCCTGCATGTAAAAGACTTCATAAATAGATCAGGCTCAGGATCAATTAGTGTCACAATGATCTTTAGTATTAACGAAGCAAAGCTGCTAGGATTGAACTAGTTTATCTTTACCCTTCATGACAGCATCTTAAGCTAACACACACTGCATTGTCTATCTAGTACTGGGCATGGGAACCAGTACACAGAACACACAGTTCTGTGCAGCACTGGCCGATACAAATGCTCCCTGTGAGGAAGCTATCTTAGTCCTGAAGAATTCTGATATCCTTAGCGGGACAAAAATCCAATATAAGAAAAGCTGGCTCAGAAAATAGGCCGCTAATGTAGGTTTGCAGTTATTTTCTTCCCAGAAATCTAATGTCTTAGATTTCTTTTTCCTCATCTGTACACAAAGCATATCAAGCTTTTCTGATTAGACTGCAGTGGAGAGCCTGGTTTTGGTCTAAGGGTCATCCTTCTGTTATAGCCCTTCATCCTTCCATTTTAACACTAATACATGCATTTTGTTTGCCCTGTTAAATTGCTGGCAAGGGAGGCGGAGAAAACCTTCTCAGGTATTGATTTTACACACATGGGGACTATAGCTTGTAGTCACTTGATTTGCCACCTGCAGTTTATAACTGAATGGGCTCATGGGATTACAAACTTCATTTTAGCACTGAGTTCCCAGCCTGAGATGAAATTGATGTGTTAGCTGTTAGTAATTTGTAACTGCTTTAATGTATTTTGCTTGTTGGAATTCTATTTAGATGGCTAATAGAAACAGCATTTTTGCAATAGAAATGCCACTGCTTAGAACTTACTGTTTGAGTTGTTGATCTTAACTGACTTTCAGATATTTGGATCTGGTCTTGGACAATCATTTCTGCTTAATATTTTTTGGGTCTTTCTGGTTTTCATTATTACATTTATAATGTAATAATTATGAACTATATCATGGTAGCTGAGTAGGTCCATAATTTTATTCAACGTTTGGTCCTCGGAGTTGTAGATATGGAACTGATTAATTAGCGGTCAAACAAATGAAATGTATTATAGTTCCTCATGGATGATCAGGGGCTTTATTTTCGGTGGTACTCAAAACTTCATTAGAAGTTTCTGTTGATTTCTATGTTAGTAGCAAGGTACCCTTTACCTCACAGGATAAGACAAGTCTGCAAAAATACTTGGTCTACTGTGTGCAGGAAGTGATTTTTTACAATAGTTTGAATCTCAGCAAAGCATTCAGTCTTTCATCACTGAATTTTCTCTGTTGGTCCCAGCTTCTATTATCAGTTTCCTTAAATACACAGTAGGTCCCAGAAACCTTGGAAATGTCATTTTCCGTTAATAATACGTTTTACTAATCTTGTGAAAACAGAAGAAAAGTATATTTCTTGCCTGTTAGTGAGAAGTGCAGGTTTGCTTTACTAGTCATCTCTGAGAATTATGCAATCTTTATATGCCTTGGTTTGACCATTTTTTTTCCTTAACTTTCAATGTCAACACTGATCTTAGGATATTTATGTTGAACCTTAATGAAACAGTCTTGAAGTTTTGTGAGAAAATCCTTTCTCACAGAAGATTCCATCCAGATTTGACGGAGAAGTAGAAATCCCTCAAATAAATAAGTTCCTACAGTTTTCATAAAAAACTCTGTCAGGCTAGAGGAATGAACCATAAGCAGTGTCCCCTCTGAGGGGGTTACACATTGAATTTTGTCCTTGATACATTCTGCTTTGGTTGTTCCATCCATGTGCTAACAATTCCAGCTTAGCTACAGCAGATGTTGTCTTTTGGGGGTATCAGAGGAAAGAAAGAATGATAACTGTTATGATGGTAGGAAATTAAAAAGATGCAGATTTATCAAATTCATTAGTTTTACTGCTCATGAAACAAGTTGTTTTGTGGCTTTCTTAGTTTTGTGAATTACTGTTTACAAATCTTTTTACTCTAGCTACATTTCAGCTTTTGTGCATATTCAATTAGAGAAGTTCAGCTATGGTAAACCAGAATAAAGCATGTTGTATCTATGAAATCCTATGAAAATTAGTGGGATTGAATGATTCTAACAGGAAGAAATTTGATTACTAATATAATACTATTGACATCAATGAAGATTAGATAGAAGAATCAAAGCACCAAGAAACTTTCTGAAGGACTAGTGATCACTTTTATTAAAAAAGATGGAGTGGCTTGAGTTCACCCTCATCTTTAAGACCTTCCTACTCTAGAAAACCCCAGTGGTTGCTTGTTCTGTTCTTGATTATGCAGTAGATTGAGGCAGTGTTTAACTTAAAGTGGCCCCATTTTGTGCATGCTAAGCAGATCTCTTTAAGGCTAATGTTACACTGTTTGCAAGTCCCGTTCAACTAGAAAATGGCTTGAGGTGAAGCAAACTGGTATGACTGTTGTAGACAGCAGATGACACGAAGCCATGGGTCTGTGCTAAGAGAGAAGCAACTTCAGAATGAATTCCTGGGAAGCAGAAGAAACCTGATCTTTGAGGGAGATGCAGTTATGAAGGACCCAAGACGCCAGTAGTGTTACCTGGACCCCATGGAAGATGGAAGTTTATCAAGAGTGTTGTGGCACTTGCTTGGGAGTTGCAGGATGAGGTGCTAAATAGTTCTGGAGTAAAGTAGCTTCTCTGTGACCCATCAACAGAGTCAGCAGCGCCTTCTGATCTGACACAGGTCTTCGGAAAAGACTGAAAATGCATACCCAGTAAGAAGAGCAGTAGATTTGCAGGGGAGCTGATCAGGGGCCATGCTGTACTTTACCTTTGTCTACAGGCGTCCTAGATCTGTTTGTTTATGCAACTGGCTGATCACGAGGATGTATTTGCCCACCCAGAGTAGTCTTCTGTTTGATTTATATGAATAATACAGAAATGATCAATCATTATTGGACACAGGTTAATGCTTTACTCAAAAATATAAGGGTGCAATAGGAGTTTACTTATAAAAATTTGTAATGCAACAGATTATGATGCAATGAATCTAAATGAAAACATGCAACTGGATTGCCTGGACTAGGCACATACATTTTTCCTACAATGCATTTTCCAGGATATTAATGGAGAGTTTTCTGGCTTAGACTCAAACATTTGATCCAATAATTTGAATTAAGATTATAATCTTACAAATGCTTGTGGTTCAGAACTGGTTTAGGTGGTGTGAAATTTTCACCGTTTGACTGAAGTGTTCAAAAATCAAGTTGTTTTGTGGGCAGTTTATTATGGTTGAACCTAGGAATGGGGTTGTGTTTCATGCTATGATGAACTGGAAGCATAAACAAGACAAGAGAGCAACACTTTCCTCAAAACTAGTGTCCAAACACAATCCGTTGCCACTGGTTATCACTCTATTCTGGCCCTGTGGCTGATATTACAAGTCTAAAAGCTTAGATTATCTAGTCCATCCATACAAAGGAAGCAGAAGGAAAGAAAGTAACAAAGATATTCCTGAATTTAGAGGATTTATCTAGAGAAAGAGAGCGTATGTAAGCACAATTAGTAAAAAGTTCAAAAAGTTGCAGTACTTGGAAAGGGAGAACATGTTTCCCAGTTACATCCTCTCCATCTCCATTTTGAACACCCACAGAATCCGTGTCATGGTTTGTATATTCAACAGAGTTCCGTGAACTGAATTTAGCAGGAGTGTTTTCAGAGATCTACCTTTCATCTATAAATAATAGCAGTTCTATTCCCGATTGTCCTATTTTTCCCTTACGTTGGCCTAGTGAAAAAATGTGTTCAGTTAAAGTATGGTTCTTTTTGTTTGTAAGTTGTATAGCATCAATAACAGCTTTTGAACAGACTTTTATCCTTGTCCTTCATCTCCTTCCATCACTGACCTTTATCCCGGAAAGAACTATGCACATCACATTCTGCAGTCTCTCTTTCTGAGACCAGTTGAGAACAGTTATAGGATGGTGTGTTGATGGATTCTTTTGTAGGCTTCATTTCAAGATATTGACATCCTCTTTGTTTTAACCTAGCCAGTGAGAAACAGCAGGAGGAGACTAGCAGAGGAAGCTGTTCTGACTATTGATTTTCTTGTGCCTTTCAGTGGTTCGTTAATTCCTCTAACAATTGCTTTTTAGGTAGCTGTCTGGGTGTGACCATTGCTAGCCAGCAGAATAGGGGCTGTCATGGGTGGGTGAAGCCATAGCTGATAATGTCAACTTTACCTTCTGAATTCTTCTATCTATGAGTTATTCATTTAGTGTGGAAGCAATATTGATCTCCCTACAAATAGTGAAATACCTTCATTTTCAGTATGACATTCTTATTCTTCCACAGTATGTGTAGATGCCAGAAGAGTATAATCCAGCTGTTTCACAAGAGAGACAAGAGGGGTTAGACAAATAGAACATTGCAAAAATTAGCCCTGTGCATTAATTGTTCACATGGAAACAGTATCTTCAATTTTGTTTCACTAGTATTGACTGGTATTGCTATTATGTCCCTACCAGCTACGTTAGAATTCAAAACTGTCTAGTTCTGTATACCATGACTGATAGAAAGCACCAGGCTGGAGTGAGGCTCTTACTAATTTCAAAACCTCTACGAATGTCCCATTTTACTGTGAGCTAGAAAAGGGTGCGTGTTGGAAGGCAATAGGCAAATCACTGTTGTGTTGAAGTTGAGTAAGGCAGTACTGAAAATAGAACAGTAATTGTAAAGCTATTTCTGGCACTGAAATATTTCTTGCTTATGAGTCCCTCTTGTCCCTATAATTTCTGAGAAAGATAGCTGTGATAATAAATTTGTAAGAAAAAGTTGCTGATTTTATTCCAGAAGTAGTTGTATCATAAAAAAATCTGCATGTAGTCATTCTATATAGGGTTTGGGTTTTTTGTTTTGTTTTCACAACATAGGTAAAGATCACAGTAGAACTTCTAGGACACCACATAATTTTCCAGATGGCTATTTTGAGGCTGTTTAGAGCCATGGAATACAATTGGGAGGCTGTAGTTCACAGAGGGAAAAATGAATTGTGCACTGTCTGTAACCCATATTTCTTTTACGTTATCTTTTATATCAAACAATACATGTAGTCTGTTTGTCTTAGGGATACTGTTAAAGGGTGATAATATGCAATCATCGATTCTGGTGTTGATCTTACAGAGAAATAATTTCTTTAAATGTAGATAAATGTTACTTGCACATTTGCCTAACTGCCATCTAAGTTGTCATGCCTGGTCTGACTTAATTTGTTCTGATGGTTAAAGGTTTTCAAAATAGAAAAATCCAGGTGTTACAAAGAAACCCATGAAATTTACTTTATTGATGGAGAATATCTCTTTTCATGGATAAAGAAACCCTGTCAATGTCTGAAGCCTGTTAATAATGTTTTGTCTTACTCTATTGTTTGTCTTGGTTGGTCAACTTTCACAAGATTTAAGTTAGTATGTTATCTCTGCCTTAAAAAAAAAAAAAAATCATGTTATTTGTCCCTATTTCAGCCTGAGAGCAGTTTGACTAGATCCATCAAGTTGTCCTTACTTTTACTTTGCATTCTGTCTCTTCCCAAGTATGCAAAACAGGGTTTGGTAGAGTGCTATGAGCTTGTTGATAGCATGTAGTCATTCCTCAAATAGCGTAAGTGTGTGCAGTCCCAAATAGCTTTGTGTAAGATGTTCCCCATCCAGTAGAGTTAATTGCCAAAGTGTAATTTTTCAGCATCTGGTGTGGGCTATTTTGCTTGCCTGCATGGACAGATTTAACCATTGAGAAGTTTTCTCCAGCTGGTGGCAGAAATAATGAAATACTTGTAATCAGAAGGTCTCTAATAGGTTGCGGCTCCCTCTGGGGAGGGCATTGCTAAGTTTTTCACAGCTAGAAGCCACTCTCTGTACATCATTTCAAAGCTGAGAGAGGTGTGAGGCCTGATGTGGGGGGAGTGAAAGGAGAAATTTCTTCCTAAAGAAATTCCAGCTTCAGCGTTTTAGTCTTCAGGTCTTCTGAATATGGGGTTGTTGTAAAAGTGGTTGCATTCGTATGTAACTTTTCACTGTAGAAATAAAAAGTAAATGGCAGCCCTTGTTAAAACAAGGGCATTTTATTTTCTGAAGCTCAGCAAGTCAGGAAATAGAAAAAGAAAACCACAAATTCACTTTACAACTTCAGCTTTTTCCTTTAATGTTTACATTTTGTGTTTTTAAAAAAAATCCAGATTTTACAATATTGATGATAATAGCAGATACCGTTCTTTCGCTTTTTTGTACTGTGAAACATTCAAATCTATCATAGGAATGTCATAAGGGTTACTATGTTGTGTGCAACGGGCACTTTTGCTGGTGGCAGATGTAGAACCTCATTTAGATATGTATTGCTTGAGTTCAAGAAGAGGTTGTTTCAGTTTAAGCAGAAAAGGTATGTTTAAGCAGGTGTGTTTAGTTTAAGCAGAGAGTGGTACATATTTGGCAAATCTGATTCCATGTAATGCATAAACGTGCTACCTGTAAATGCTGCCTTGTTATCACAATGCATAAAAGTGCTCACTCACTAAAATTTTTCTTCAGTCCTCCGCCAGGACTCCATCTGTAACAATTTTGCATTAGATTTTATTTTGTCAACATTGTTTTCTGGTATAAAGAAATATTAATGTATTTCAAAAATGTGGAGACACCATTTTAAGGGTTACTTATTAATCAGAACAAAAGCAGGCAATGACACTAGGTTGTTTTGGTTTGTTTTAAGGAAAAACATATTTATCCACAACAGCTGCTTGGAGGGAGGCATCATAATAAATATTACATCCATACAAAGAGTTCCATGCATCATTTTCTGGACAATCTGTGTGATAGGGTAGTTGTTATAGCAACAGTGAAATAAATATCAGTCTTTTTTTTTTTTTTTTTTTTTGTAAGGTTGCATCAAAGCTGCAGTCTATTCTTCTATGTTTCTCTGCACGTGAACTTCTGTAGCATTTCTCCTAAAGCATTAAAATCACACATGTTCAATATGTTTTTTTTTAACCTGAGATGCAATTGTTCCAATTTATGTTTGTATTCACCCCCACCCCCCACCCTGCAAAGGTTAGCTTATCAGGAGCTACATGTCTGTGGCTGCTGTCTTCAGAGCATGTAGTACAGTCTGTTCACTGATTTCAGAGAAGTCTTTCACCTGACCTGCTTCTCTGTTGAGGTGCTGACTGTATGTGTTCAGAATACTGTTCTTTATTTGCGGCATGCTGTATTGGATCCAAGTCATGAGAAACTGTCCTAATAACTTACATTATTGACCCACAACATATAAATGACATTGACTCTAGTTTCTTTTTTTCCTTCCCTTCTTTGCCTTTTTTTGGTCAAGAGACCAAAGCAATTTGGTATATTATTTGGCACCATCTTTGGTGCAAATACAGTTTTAATCAAGGAGGGAAACAGAAGTTTTCTCTAAATGTGCCTGCCATTGTTTAAAAAAGATTATACTTCTTCTAAACTGACTTTGGTAACAGCCATGTTTTGTGCCTGCTGTATGGTAAATTACTTTAACAATGTGTAAACATTTTGTCTTAGGGTCTAAAGGAATTTTAAAATTTCTTCTGGAAAGGAACAAAGCATGTAAATGAGTTTATACACATGCTTCCATTTTGAATATTGCTATACAGACCTGCACTGCATGTGAGTTTGCACACGGGTTATTTCATTCTCTATCATGAACAGAAAGCACAATTATTTCTTTAATTAGATTGAAGGGCTGCTGCTTCATTCCTTATTAATTTATCAGTTTCCCCACCCAGGCTCACATTTCTTTCTGACTAAATTTCTCATGCCAGGTAGTTGTCACTGATGCTGGAACTGGTGAAGAGATAAATAAGACAGCATGTTTTTAAAATTATTTCAAGCAGGTTTGCAGATATCAGACGTGCTTAGAAAGAAATGCTCAAACCTTAAAATTCAAGTGTATGTTTGAGGTGCTAGTTGATCCATCTTCAAAAATCAAGAATGTCACCCCAGTGGTGTTCCTGTTGCCTATTGTCAGGTTGGTTTGTATTTTATGATACCAGCCAGCCCAGTCTTAACTTTTATTAACCTAGTTCTACATCGCCCTGTTGTAGATATATCAGATCTGATGTTATACCTACTGTCTGGCAATTATCCAGGGAGCATTAGACAAAAATATGTTAAAAGCATGACATGGCTTTTTAATGCACAAGAAATAGGGCCTCATTTCATGAGCCGTGTTAAACCAATAGTGTAAAATTAAAAGAGCGTGCAGTAGAGGGAGGGATTAGATTTTGTCAGAACTTCTTAAAATGTGTTCAGAATGATGCAGTGTATGGGGCAATGTTTGAAGCAAATAATACATACAGCAAAGTAAGTAAAGAGAAGTGGTCCCCAGGGTTTTCTTTGCATTCCTTCATTTAGTGATCTTATCTTTCTGTCTGGTTTTCATTTGTGATTCTATCTGTATTTCTTCTCAAATTAGGATATTTGATTTCTTTATCATAAGATGCCTTCTTTAGTACAGAGTTACTTAGGGCTTCCCACTGTGTGTGTGTCTGCTTTGTTTTCCAGGAAGCCATTGTATGGATTGTTTCAATATAATTCCAGTATGATTGGACTAGAATCATTAGCTGATCCCTCAGATACCTGGGAGATTATAGAGACTATTGGGAAAGGCACTTACGGTAAAGTCTATAAGGTTGCTAATAAGAAGGATGGGAGTCTGGCAGCAGTAAAGATTCTGGATCCTGTCAGTGTAAGTAAACTGTAACTTCATTTGTTAATTTAAAGGAATTCTCAAACAGACTTGAAATGTAAATCAAATGTGTAAGATATTGAAAGCATCCTGAAGGGAACAATTTTGCAGAATGCATTGACAGAAGGAGTTTGGTACCAGCACCTGAAAGCTGCAACTTACAATTTCATCATCTTGTATGTTATTTGAAGACAGCATTTGCCTAGTTTCTTCCTTAGGTCTATGTAATTCTTCTGGTACAAATTTAGATATCTGTGCTTGGAGCATGCAAATGATAAGAAGGCACAGAGGCATTCCTCTTAGGGGCCTTCTATAGCAGGGAAAATACAAGATGCTGTTAATCTTCATGTTCTTATTTTATTCTGTGTACTCCCTAAAAGAATTACTTTTCCCATCACAGAAGTACTGTGAACTTTAGGATATTTTATAGTTATCTTTTATAAGTGGATAATACTGCAAGGCAATCGTTAAGATAAAAACAGAAGAGCACAACCCAAATTCTCAGAGGTAGTTCTGTGCCAGCTCCAGTTTTAGTGGGTATTAAATGCCTAGCGTCCCTTGAGAATCAAGGCCCTAGTTTTCAATGGAAGATTTAATTGGCAGCTGCTCAGGTTGGATCAAGCTGGAGTTTGATCATGACAGCTGGGCTAAAATATTTACTAAAAAATGTTACGTTTCTGTCATCTACCACTACTGAAATTCATCTTGGTTTTCTCTTGTATAAATCTGAAGAAGGTAATAAATAAGATGATATCCTTTTTAGCAAAATGCAAAAAAGCGAAAATGCATGTAAGAGCTTAAATTTTCTAATAGTCACAGTCTGTGCAGAAACAAGGAAAGATTCAGTGCTTAAGTACTGTTCTGAGTTGCGGCCTATGTGCTGATATTAAACAGCCACAGAATTTTTTAAATTGTCACAGAATTCTTTCATTAACAAATATTTAGTAACATTTGCTTATTTCATGGGTTTTGTTTTGTCTCTCTTTAATTGTTTCTGGTATGTCTTTTCCTCATAAGAATGTCTCTGTTTTTAATGATGTCCCCTTTGAGGTTTTGTGAAATTGTTCTCTGTTTGGTCCAATCTGATGACCACCGAAAAAAGCATGAAGCAAAGGTTCGTGTATTTACATTTAGCTTATACATTAAAAATATGCATGTTTAAAAACAGAAAATAGAAAATAATACATGTGTAAATTTCTTATTTAGACAACTGAGCAAAGTTAAGTATAATTTTTACTTTTCTGGATAAGTATATTATGCACTGAAGGAATCCTTGAAGAACAACTGCTTGCTTTACAGACTTCACGTTTTTGTATGTAAAAAAAGCAAAAGTGGCATGATTTGATGTGGATTAAATTTACTGTATTGTGTGAGTACTTTCAGCTGCATTAAAGTAAAATCATTTAAAAGTACAAACTAATTTAAAAATGGTTCTTTTTATCCATGAGAGTTTGTTTTTGCTTTGTATGGACTTACTGTGTTTATATGTTCTGTGTGTTTGTGTTTTTTATTTAGGATGTAGATGAAGAAATTGAAGCAGAATATAATATTTTGCAGTTTCTTCCCAATCATCCTAATGTTGTTAGATTTTATGGGATGTTTTACAAAGCAGATCAATATGTGGGAGGACAGCTCTGGCTAGTACTTGAGGTAAAAACATTTGGATAACACTAAATCTTAACTCGCAAATGTTGTTGCGTTTCTGTTTTTTATTGCTAGAAGAGTCACAGGCTTTCATGATTCTCTGGCTGGGGCATTAATCAAAGGCCTGGTGATAGATGAGTGTGGTAGCCTACTGTTGAAACATCCAAACTTAAAGTTTGTTTAATAGGAAATGTCCTTGCATTTTATTTCTGATCAAGTTGGTACATTCTGCCTCCAAAACAAGCAAATCCTTTTGGTAAGAATGGTTTGTCTAAAAACACCTTGATTTTTTTCATGTTGGAGGAAACATGATAAGACATTTCCCTAAACTTATGGAGAGCTCAAGCAGTTGAGGGGAATGCAAAAGATGATGATGAAGTAACATGGAGGACAGTTAACAAACATGTTGCCTATTGCAAAAGTGAACCGAGAAAATGTAATGGGAAAGTCTGTTTTATGGTAATTTAATACTAGAGGCTGGTTGTTGTTGAAAACCTAGCAACAGAAATGCCTTCTATTAACTCTTCTTGTTCAGTGACAATCAGTATTCTTGCAATGAAAAATGTATTTGAGTGGTCTTGTTGCCAATTAAGTGTCTGCCGAAGATTGTTGCAAAGATGAGGATTTCTTCTAGATGTTTTCTAGGCTTAATTGATACAGAGCTTTGCACAGACTGATGAGCAGTAACAGACCATTCAAACATTTCTCTCTCTTATAACTAGACCAGTAAAAGTTAGCATTCACTTTTTAATTACGGATCATTTTAGAAATTGCACTCCCTGTTCTTGAATGGTGACTGGAATCAGAATAGGGAATCTTTATTTCCACTTCAAGTTGTGGAATCCCAACAATACATCTAACTTCTGTGTACTGCAGAATTACACAGCTTAAATGAAAACTTTTGGATGTGTTTCATCTTAAATTTCAGTAACAATTAAAAAAGGAGCTTCAGTATTTTTGTTTTGGTGGTGTTTTTTACTGTATGCCTGCTGGCTTTGTGTTGAGTTTGGGCTTGGTTTCCCATGTGTTTTCTTTTTTAATACAAGTGTAGTGTATCCGACAGATGCATCACATGGGGTATTCCATATAGCAAAATTTTGTAAAGCAAAATCGTGACATATTCTATGTAACAAAATTGAATGTAGAATTTGGGAGAGTTAGGTGTTTGTACAGACCTTATCAATTAAGTCTGTTCATTTCAGGTGTGTTTTGGTGCACATTATCCAAACTTTTAAAGAAATTTGACTTTAAAAAAATTGTGTTTTCCTTATACGGATAAATTTACCAGACAAGGCAAACTATTTCTTGCCTTGGAATTTACATGCAAATTTATGTATGCATAGCAGTCACTTTTATATTACAAATTAATGACACTTTTTCGGTAAAAGGGAATATACAAAGTCCTCAGACTTTGATCCCCGAGTCTTTGATGAAATATATTCATTGGATATGTGACTTCAAAATTTGTAATAAAAAGGTGGATTTTTTTTTTCCTGTAGGCACAATTTTGCCATATTTACTCACTACAAGCAGGACCTTACTTTGATAAATGCCTAGGATGAGGAAGGGTAGCAAAAATGGACACCTTAAATATTTTTATGATGGTGCAATTCTCGGATAGGTGTAGCACAGACATCTGTAAAGCAAGCTTCCCTACTCTTCCATCTAAATGTGCATCAGCCCACTTTTTAAAGTATTACCATTAGGAATAAAATGGTAATGAAGTTTGCAAGTTCATTTTGTGCCAGATCTTTGCTGACTGTCAAGAACAGCGTCACTGGCAGCTGCATAGTGTTTGTGGGGATATATTTATTTTCAGAGTCAGTCATTCATTTAACATATGCTACCAAACAGCTGCCAGTCTGTATCATTTTTCAGTCACAACCAGCTTGGGTTTTTTTTTGAAGTGAGGGCATATGTTTCTATGTTTTATTTGCAGGCCAGAGATAAGTTTAGCACAGCCTGCCTCAATAGAACATTTAGTGCAATGAAAGCAATAAACAAAAATCTTTGATTTAATGGTTTGTCAGCAGAGGGTTAAGCATGGAAAGAAAAACATGCACTTTCTCTTGCAAGATGATGAAGTTCTCCTGTAAATACATTTGATGATTGATATTGAGCTGAATGCTCCCACCTAATTGATTTAAAAAAAAAAAAAAAAAATTCTACTAATGAATTAAAAGGTAAAGTCAAATTCCTGCAGAACTCATCAATTTTCAGTGATGAAATTTTACTTCAGGAACTTATTTACATAAAGGATGTCTTGTTTATCATGTGATCTGGTCCTTTCCATGGACTTTAGTTTTCACTTTTAGTCTAGTGAAATTTTTTGATGCAAGGGGAAGTTAGTAATAAATGAAGGAAAATATCGACATATCACAGAAATTAATGATTGAACTGATACACAATTCGTAAAAGCTATTTGAGAGATGCAAAACTTGAGGGTTTGTAGAACTCCTGTTTTCATACCATTCTCCTGATTTATGCTGTAGTATTTTAAACTAATACTGATAACGTAAAATTAACTTCTGTTGAAATGCATGTGATTTCTGTATGGCAGAAACGTTGGTAAGGCTGCTGGCTACAAAAACAGGTCTAGAGGAGAAAATTCAATGAAAGGAAGGCAATCAATTCTCCCATCTTTTTTTTGTCAAACAACTGTGAATATTAAAGTAAGAAAAGGACAGAGAAAGAGGAGAAAGGAAAGAGGCGAATAGCTGCTTAGAAGGGCATGGACAGTAAACTAATGGTGTGAGTGAAAACGTATTTACAAAGATTCTAATTTTGCTTTTTCTCCTCCTCTTTTGATGTATGGCAGCCCATTAGTGGGAAATGCTTGCAAGAAGCTGCTTTTCTGGATCAGGATGTTTCATCTCAGTTGTTGGCAGCACATGCCATCAAATCTGAGTATAGAGATATGGCTTCTGTCTACTTTATATTGCCTGCCAGCAGGAGCATTGATGGAGTGAAAGTTTAAAATGACTGTAATTTGTTGCCTCCCAGTTATCAAGAGCATCAATCTTTTCTGTCTGGCCTTTTCTTTGCACAAAAGCAGTTTTTCAAAAAGACAATGCACGTATTATGGTGAAAATACTCAAATAATGTAAATTGGACTTATAAATGTTCTTTTAAAAACAAAATACAGTCCTGTTCATAATATTTTTATTTTTAGTTACATTTTATAAATTACACTTTATAATCTTTGGTTTTCACTTCCCTCCCCCCACCCAGGCTGCTGTGATTTATTATTAACATTGCTAATAAAATATGTTCTAAGGTGGGGTGACAATATAAATAATTGCAAGGTAAAAATCCAGTTGTTCCCAGACTTGTGTTGTAGTGCACTTTTGCACGGTAGGTATTTACAGCCTAAACAAGCATATTGGGTAACTGAGGACTTGTCTTGCTTTTTTCTCCCCTCTCAACTCTCCCCTTCACAGCTGTGCAATGGAGGTTCTGTCACAGAGCTTGTCAAAGGCCTGCTGAAGTGTGGCCGATGGTTGGATGAAGCTATAATCTCATACATCTTGTATGGTGCTCTCTTGGTAAGGATGTTCATCGGGCTTGTAATGACAGCAGAGGGTGCAATTTACTCATCTCATACATACATTTTCCATTTATAAAGTATGGTAATGTTGACAATATTATGCAGGCTATTATAGCAGCAGGGGTTGTATCAAGCATGTAATCCAGTGGACAGATGTTTCTATAGAGTATGTGCAGATTGTCTTCATTACATTCCCTAATAGTAGGGTAATTGTTTTTAAATAAGGGAGTAAACTTATTTTTGTTACTGCTGGTATATAGGGCCTTCAGCATTTACACAATAACCGGATCATTCATCGTGATGTGAAAGGGAACAACATTCTCCTGACGACAGAAGGTGGAGTCAAGCTCGTTGACTTTGGTAATGACCACTTCCCATTTGTTTTCCTGATACATGCAGTTTAGCCAAAGGCATCTGTTTACTTTCCCCTGGGAAGGCAGAATGCCATAGTGAGAGACTTTTTCAGAAGGATACTCAGAATTACTTTAAGAAGGAGAATGGAGAAGGAACCTGATACAGCAAGAATAAAAATTCTAACAAAACATCAGTAATAGGCTTTTAACTTAAAAGCTTAAACATGATAATTAAAAATAGTTCTGAAGGTACCATTTTATTTACAAAGCTCTTCTGCATTTCACAAGGGATGTTTCAGGGCAGTTGTCCTCCTAATTTAAATTTAGATATTCTATCTTTTGCATATGAAAAGGAAACATTCTTCTCTCTGAAATGGATTTTGCTAGCCTTAAGCATATTTTTTCCCTCTGAGCAGAAGGTAAAATGGTCCCTTGAGTCCAAAACCCAACATCCATTTAATTTGTGATTATTGCTGTTAGATTTGAGCATTGCATAAGAAACAGGAGAGAGAGAGAGAGACAGAGAGACAAGCAGATAGATAGGTAGATAGAAAGGGACTTGGCAATAAAATTTAACTCAGTTCAGCAATTTTTTTCCCTCTAAACATGCACTTAGAAACATAAGGAAGTGCTGTAGTCCCTCAGATATGTATACAATGGAATGGACAATTTTATTAAAGGTAACAGAAACAGATTATTAATAATATGATTTATTAATGAAACCATATAATGCATAAGGTAATCATCGAGAATAGTGTTGTGTGAATAACAGATATTTGTTTAGCAGTGCATGAAGGTAAAGAAAAATGTTCACAAAATGAGAGTAGTGTAAAATGGTGTGCCAAAAAATTCTGCAAATAGGAATATTTTTTTAAAAATCCAAAAATATTAAATTTATGCAGTGGAAAGAAAATTTAATACTGATGTTGTCATGGTATTATAAATTTAACATAAAAGTCTATTGAAGATGCTAAAGTAAGTTGGGAAACAGGAGACTTCAGTATCTTCTAGGGACAGAAATTCATTATGTTGAATGGTAAAGGTAACAATTAAAATAGTGCTGGGAGAAACATGGCCTGAAACAAAACTTGGAGTGAGTTCCTGACCTAGTACAAGGGAGGAAGATCCCTTCTCATTTGGGGGAATTTTGGCAGTATGATCTTTGTAACTACTCCATTCTGGGAAAAGTTGGCTTTTCTCCCCAAAGCACAACGTTTTTATCAGATGTACCAAAGGCCTTAGCTGAGCAGAAGCTCAGCTTGGAGCTCTGGCTTCCAAAGGTAGATCAGTGTGCTGCAACTCCAAGTGGCACATTCAAGGAAACTGAGAATCCCAACCTTTCTGGTGTCCCATGGGTCTCGCTGATTCCACATTTAGGCTTTAGGGTTTTTTTTTCTACTTTTTAAGTTACAACAGTAACACCAGGAAATTACAATGAATATGACTACCTCAGAAAAAGACGTAAGTTAAATCTTGAGTGTCTCCTAACACTTAATGGTTAGGAAGTGCCAAGAAATCCCCACATATCTGCGGACTTCCTGACTAAAGAAGCATCAGACACCAAGCTTTCATTTAGTTGCTATTTTTCACCTCCAGCCCACTGCCATAGTCACAGAAGGGACTCTGGGAACAAATTAGGACTGAGTCACAGGTGATACTGTTTGTAGAACTGTTTGTCTCATTTGTTGCAGAAAGTGGAAGATACATAGTGAAAAATGCAAGGAGTTCAGGAAGAGAAGGGACTTGCAGTTCAGACAGTTGAATGGCATCAAACTGGAGACTATTCTTGCTTCTGCCAGTGTTTTTCTGTGATGTTGGCAGGTCACTTGCATCAAACTTTTTAGAAGTGGCCACTGTGTTCCTCATTTTCCCGATAGCCAGTTTGAAACATCTTGTCCTCCTTTGCAGAATAGCTAAGTGTTCTTGAACTGCAGCTGAGATCTATTACAGCTCTACTCGAGGCGTATGGAGTGCCTGAAAACTGAAAGATCTCAGATTAAGTATCCAAAAACAGTGGATGCTTTGGATATTTTTAGGTTAATCCCTGGAACCAATAATCCTCTCCCATTTTGCAGGAATGTTAAGTAGATTCATTGTTTGATGAGGAGGGAAGGAAACATGTCAAAAGGAAAAGAAAATAATAATTTTAAATTTAGTATAGGATTGGAAATACTAAATAAATAGCTAGAACTCAAATCAATGGGAATAAAAAAAAAATTAAATGACTACCTATTCAGAGAACGCTATGCATTCCGTCCTCAGAATGAGACAGAATGTTGAAGAAAAAAAGTTACTTCATATTTAAGGCTGTACATATGGATATTAGGTCACAGAGAGGATTAAACAGATATCCATAAATTAAGGCTTTTTTTTTTTGCCTTTATTGCATGACTTTACAATTTGCTTTTTCAATGTACACACATTTCTTCCCTCAACTGCTCTCGACAGCATGATGTATTTGAATAAATGTTGGTCACGGTGTAAGTCGACCCAAAATGTCTGCAACTTATCATTCATTTATGCTCATGCTTGCTCACTCTCTCCCGCTGTCTCCCTCTCTCAGCTCTTTGGTATTCTGCACTGTTTTGGAGTGTCTGTAGATAGCAGCTACAAATTAAACTAGCTGAAGAGAGATCAGAGTTAAATGCACAGACACTTGCTGTAAGTCCTAGCCATTAACTGTTTCACAGTGGTACTCAGGAAATCACTGAATGAAAAATAAATAAAGCATTGAATCTTGGAGTCAGCAATCAAATTATTTAACTTACAAATTATGAGTCCCAATTTCTTATTTATTGGCATCAGGCAATGCTTATTAAATGTGTTTCTGCCCGTTTTTGTCTCTGGTAATGCCGTAGGAGCCGACCACTGTGGTTTTTGTTTTTAAACAATGTTAAGGTGAAATATGTTTTTAAGTCAAAATTTGTTTTGTGTCAACTTACTGGAATGCTCCTGAACTCTACAATTCAATTATATGTTGACCAGACCACAGAAGAAGATTTGCTGTGAAAGTTCATTCCGATTTGTTAACATTGTTTGATTTCACTCTAGTTCGTTCTTCCTTTTTTCAGCCGTGCTTCAGTAGTACAGGCCCAGTCAACAAAGCACTGAAGCACAGGCTTTGTTTTAAGCATGTGCTTAACTCCGTAAGTACAAGCCACAGTGTGAGCTTGAGCTTCTGTGCTTTTCTCAACAGGAAAAGATTTAAGCAAGTGCATAAATGTTTTGTTGAACAGGAGCCTCTGCAACTACTCTAGTGAACAAGTTTCCTGCCAGCAGTGTTCAGGGAGTAAATTTCTGAAACAGTTTTAAAATCAAGTCGTAATTTGAATAGTTCCTGTTTATACTGATGAAAACAGCAGAAAGAAGTCTGTGATATTTAGGTGCCAATTGAATTTCTGAGTTTGAATGAAAGTACTTCAAACTGAGAGTCATTCACAAAAAATCTCTCAGCAATTCTGAATGAAAACAGCAAGCTGAAATTAATCAAACAAAGAACGCGGTACAAATGCTGCACCTACTTTAGCCAGGCGTTCTGCAACTGTACTCCCAGGTTTGGGGTTTGTTTTCCACATACTTGAAATAAATTGACTGAAATGACAGAATGAATTTGAAGCCAAGTTTTTTGGATCTGTTTTATTGCAGGTGTTTCAGCCCAGCTCACCAGCACACGGCTGCGTAGGAACACCTCAGTGGGAACACCCTTTTGGATGGCACCTGAGGTAGGCAAACATTCCTATCTGGGTTGTCTCCATTCATTGCAATGCACGCTTTGTTGCCACTTCCACATAGTAGAAGAAAAGGGTATCTTTTCTTCCCTCCCCTATGGCTGTGTTTCTACTTTACTTTACTTTTTCTACTTTACTTTTTTTTTTCTACTTTACTTTTTTCATCTAGGCCAGTAAAATGAATGTAGTATTAGAATATACAAAATGGATTTCTAGAAATTTTCATTATTTTCTTCTCTGTAATGTTTCCATAAAAGTACAGATAATCTGCAAATAACTGAGGGTGTCCTTGAAAATTTTATGACTTTCCAGTCAAATACCATATGTTTTGGTGTGCTTGTCTGTGCCTTTAAATACAGTCTGGGAGGAGAAGGAGGAATGCCCACATTCCTGTCTTGCTATAAGGACTCTGCAAAACCCTGACTCAGCTATGTGTTCTTTAACCTTAATCATTGACTGGGGACCTACGCACTTAGACACATGGACTAGCATAGATTAAAAACGGAGAAAAATAATCTACAGGCGGCTTAGCCAAGTATCTTAGACCATATTTTTACATGCTACTGCCCAGATGTAACCCTTTTCCTTCTATTTCATGAAGCTCTAGAAAGTTTTAACACACTATTGAACGAAAGACCCTTATGTACTTTCCCTAAATTTGGGGTGAAAGATGTTAATCTTTGCCCTCCCCTCTTTAAGAAACAAAAAATACTTTTGTAAGGTATAGATTATGAAATTAAAACATAGGGAATGAAAAGGGAGTGGTCTGTTTATTTCTAAGTTGTTAAACCTTCATAACAAACCTTCATTTCTGTTGAATGCCATTAGACTTATTTGAATTTTGGGGAATTTGGGATGGAATTTGCATCTGTTACAAATGCACACAGGTCTATTTCTGTGTGTCAAACAGTTAAAAGTATCGTGCAAACACTTATTTTAAAACATTTTATACTTTTTATACATCTATTTCTGTTGCTAAGGAAGGCTGATTATAGCTCAGCAGAGAAAAGAAGATGCTGTAACGGATTCAAAATTGATCTTGCACAGTCTCACAAAGAATGGTTGAAATTTTACCATCTCCATAACAACCAGTTTACGTCACAAAGGAGACACAAGATACCTTAGAAACCACTGTGCAAGCATTATTTATGGAATCACCTTAGTTGCAGACATTCTGAAGCCTTTATAAAATACTCCTCTGGACAATAATGGACATATTGTGAAATATTTTATTGAACTCGGATTATTAGAAGTTATTTTTACGGTACTGTTTTGCTTGAATAATTGCCATCAAAGGCAGTAATCATACCAAATTTATTTTCCCATCCTGCTTGAAAATATTCATTCTCAATGTAAAAAGCCAAAGAAATAAGCAGAGCTTTTGGTCTGAAAAATTTTGGCCTGAAAATACAACGCATGTATAACCAAGGTATGTTATGTGCATAGCACATCAAAACAGGAACAGAAGTAGCTTTGAATGCTTCCTGTTTTGAAAAGATTTGTCAAAATAACCAACCCAGTACCATAAGCATAGTAACTCATACCACATTTGCATGCCTGTGTGAGCCACGCCAATCAGGCTTCATAGATGTACTAATCTGCAAAACAGCTGTAAGATGCTCAGATATCTATTATGCTGTTGTTGAAATGGCTTTTAAATTACAAGTTGCATAACACTTGTGCTGAAGTCACTACAGTTGCTTTCTTTGTGTTCATATGAATGACATATTTCAACCGACTTGCGAGGTGCAATTTACCTTACTTCTGGGGAGATCTTTCTGGTATTTTTAAAATGCGCAGCCAAATTTTTATGTGAAAGATGAAAGACTAGGACTGCAATAAGCTGAAAAACTCTGCTTGGGTAACAGCTTATTAGGAACAGTGTTTTCTAGATGAGACTATGGTGAGATCAGTAAAAACTAGAAAAGCACTTAACAGTTGCAAAAATCTTGCTCTCTAAAAGTTTTGACATAGGATAGAATCTATGTCAAACCCCAGAATACCATAAAATAACTGGACAGGAAGGAAATGTTACTAATCAGAGAAATAGAAAGCATGAAGACTAGGAATTTTTTTTTTTTTTTTGTAAATTGGACTTTTACTATCTGTGTGTGAAACATAGTAGCCTAGTCAATGCATAAGGCAATCATGGGACCTCATTTTATCTACGGGTGAGAAAGATGGATTTAATCTGAAGGGGGAGTGGAGAGGGGAGATGAAAAAGCTTGCCTTGGAGAAAGAGACTACAGGAGTGTTTCAGAGAAACGAACCTTGTGAAATGAATCTAACGGGGAATATTTTCCAAGGTAAACGCCAGGAAAATAAAACCTGGAGAAGAAGGACGCACGGTTATTCAAGCTGACAGATAGGAATAACTGGATATAAGCAGGAGACAAATATGCTGGAAACTAGAATCACTAGATCAGCCTGGATCAGGAACAATCTAAAATGACGAAAACCATCGTATTTTAAGATGAAGTTTGCAAAATGTCTCAAAGGGATTATATGGCATGGTACTTGCAATAGCAAAAGTTCATAGGAAAATAGCAGTGACTGAGGGTGGCGTAAGGTATTTTGTTCAGCTCAGTGTTCTTACTGGCAGCAAGAAAAGCCGCAGCTTAACAGTTTTGAGTGACTCCGTTTTAGAGGGCTCTTTTTTTCTGATAAGGCTTGTTTAGCAGCAACAGGACAAATCAAAAAGATTTGTCCTTGAGCATTTGTTTTGAGCAGAGCATGTGATCAACAAAAATTTTGCTGAAAAATGAAAATACAGGGAAAAACTAGGCTGTGTGGAAGCAACAGAGGAATTTGGCAAGGATGAGTCAGTTTGAGAGCAGCTTTAAAGTAGACTCACTGAAAATCAATCCTTGCTGTTTAACCTAATTAGTGTCGTCTCACACTTACAAACAGACATGCAGAAACTGGAACACTGAATACAGGCATGCCAAAAAAAGATAAATAAGGCAGGATAGTTTAAGTATGGTGGATGTTTAAAGCTGCCTGTTGCCAAACACTTAAGTTACCTAAAATCTGCTTCTATTATGCTGAAATAAATTGTGTTGAATGCTAGCAGGAGGAATCAGATTTGAAACTTTTGAACTGAACTGCCTTTACATCTCTAGTTCTAAACATGTCTTGTTTTCAACCTCCAGCGCAGAACTGAACAAAATCTAGTTCAAATGGAATTGCAGTTTTCCTTTTTCCCAAATATAATTATATTATCGTGATCTAGCTGGAAACTTGACTCTTGAAACAAACTCAGTTAGAATCTGTACATGTTTTCTTTGGCCCAAATCTAGTTTTAAGAACAGAAATAGAAAAAGGAAAAGACATTTGAAGTCAGAAAGAACTGGAGAGATGGTGAAGGTAGTTTAAAACCACAGGGAGTATGCTGTTATATTTTACTGATAACTGCTAAAAAATGACAATGGTGCATGCATACTTACGTTTTAAAAGGAACAGAATTAGAACATAGTTGATCCTTTGAAGAATTATGTGTTGAAATATGACACATGACAGTAGGAAAGGCTGATACATTGGTAAAGGTATCATATGAGTTCTGTAATAATGAGTTAACCAGAGGTAAAATCTTGCCTCTGTTTTGCTATTGATTTCAGAGGGATTTCAGATGTCACACTATTATTTAAAGCTGTGTCAACTCTGTATTTTGGATATTTGTTACCATCCTGCCAAGATGAAGTAACGATAAGTAAGACTGCCCCAGAGACAATAGACTGTTTTCCTTCCCCCTGCTGAATCAAGGCATATTTCCTGGGATAAAATTCAGTACATCTGAACATCAGAATAAATTTCTGAAGTGTTAGAACAATAGGTGACTAGTTTAAATTGTCTTTCTTTTTCCAATGTTGCTTCGTATTTTTTTAAACTTTAAATCTGATCATATATGTGTGCAATAAGTCTAATCCTGAAACAATGAATAATATTGCATTGTTTCAATATGAAGCTGTGTCTCTGCATAATCTAAATAAAAATCAACCAAACTGGTAAAAAAAGCACCCCAAAAAGTCATTTGCATTAATGTAGTTGAAAAATACATAAAGGGAAAAATTGGTAGATTAGGGCTGACTTCTCTTATTTACCTGTCTATTGTAGGAGACATGAAAAATTTACAAAAAAAATCCATTTTATAGTAAATACATTTCATGTGTAGTTAAATACTGAGTTGGAAAAACAGCATAGAAAAGATAACCCCATCACTAACCTGGGCTTATTTAATTATTTTTATTTTTTATTTTTATTTATTTTTATTTATTTATTTAT
>NW_009197951.1:0-1332 GCF_000690835.1 Fulmarus glacialis
TAGAAAAAGAAAGAAAAAGAAAATAAAAACATATCGAAGAATAATTAGAAGGCTAGTGCACCATGGACCTCGTTCTTGTCATTTTGTGGTACTCTGTCCCTGCCAAAGTAACACAGAGATAGAAAGGAAGGTATGGAGTGGATTTGTGGCATTTGTGAGTCTGCCCCACAAATTAGAGTTAAATGAGAGAAACAATTCAGAGGACAGGACAAGCAGAAGCAGAAGTTTCAGATACAATGGCAGAAGAGATTAAACCTTTTAACGGAAAGGAGAGGAAGCAGAAGTAGCAGAACCGGTGATTTTTCCTGTAAAATTTATCTCTGGTACTTCCAGGGTGAAACTATTTCACCCTGCACAGGCTCAGCCAGCCATCGGGAGAACATGGGCTTAGTCTGTGAAGAGATTAGTGGCAGAAATTTATAGCATGGCATGATTCTCTAAAAGGCTGAAAGAAAATCTAGAAGCAGCTTGGGCCTTGTTTTAGCTGAGTGCTGATTGCTGCTCTCTGAGAAGCACAGACAGGAGCCCCAGGTTACATCCTATAAAATCCAGTGGGCAAGAAAGTCAGGACTGTAGCGAGGAACACAGCCAAGCATGGGACAGGCTAGAACAAAATGAGAATAATAGCGGAGCCATACTAAAGGGGAAGGTTTTGAATGAAAAGACCAACCAATGTGCCACCAGGCGCCTGTAATGCTGAGGGCAGAAAGAGAGAAAAAAGCTGTGGGAGATCAGCTTCTACAGAAGTAACAAAAGATAGTAGCTAGAACGAAAGAAAAGAGGAGGCATAAAGAGAGAAAGAAACTCTTTAAAATAATTAATTCAGGCTTGGCATACAGATGTCATTGCTGAAGCCCATGTTACCAAAAACGGCCACAGATAGGCATCTTGTTAAATTTATTTAGTTTTGTCAGATTGAAATTGGCATTAAAAAGCCAAAACACTATATATTCCTTTCACTGTGCTATATGATCCTCACCCTCTACTCAGCACTGGTAAGGCCACACCTGGAGTATTGCATCCACTCCTGGGGTCCCCAGCACAAGAGAGACATGGAGCTACTGCAGACAGTCCAGCAAAGGGCCACAAAGATGATTAAAGGACTGGAGCATCTCTCATGAGGAAAGCCTAAGAGCCTGGAAAAGGGAATGTTCAGGGGGACCTCATCAATATGTACAAATATCTGATGGGAGGGTACAAAGAAGATGGAGCCAGGCTCTTTTCAGTGGTGCCCAGTGGCAGGACAAGAGGCAATGGGCACAAACTGAAACACAGGTGGGTTTTTTTCACCCTTGGGGAAGATGACCCGCCTGGCTGAACGGGGAGCTCTGG
>NW_009197952.1:0-27360 GCF_000690835.1 Fulmarus glacialis
GGTGGCGGGCTTTTCTTCTTCTCCTGGTGCCAGCAGCCAAGCAGAGGAATCTTCCCTGACTGAAAAGGCCATGATTTTCCGTCGTTACCGCATTTAAGTGCTGCTGTAAATCTATATTTGGCTTTGCACAATGCAGATTAAGATACAGTTTCCAAAGAATTTAAGATTTTGACAGCACCCGCGAAAGCAAAGCTTTCCTCAGGGAATGTAGGAGCTTCAGGTTGCACAGTGCATGAGAGATCATGAGAATATTCCCATTTTACAGCCAGCAATTCACAAGTTGCATGGATGTAATTCAATGTAGCATTGGTTTCCTACATTTATAAATCAATATTCAGTAAACATGGGCCAAGCTGTCATGACACTGCTCTATTTGTGCTTCTTAAAAGATCCAAACCAAAGCCTGTGGTGCTGAGGTGGTTTTTGGACCAGGGCAGCTGCCGGGAGTTTCATTCTGCTTTGGAAAGTGCTGGAAGGTTACTGAGAGTGGAGAAACCCAAGAACACTGCTTCAGTCCAGAAGGCCAAAGAGATGGTGCTTAGGTGGTTACAGCTGCGTTCTGAAGGGACAGATTACTCAGTTATCCCAGAAAGGGGGGAATCCCCCTCTACAGGTGCCTGTGAGGGATCGAAGAAATTAAATTTAGAGAATAGAGTTGTCTCAGTTTCCAGTTGGATGAGATGAATCCCATTTTTGCTAACGACTGGTACAGATAACAGGTGGAGTCTGTGACAGCAAACACTGTTAAAATAACATAGACAGATGTTTTACTTCTTAAGTTCAAGTACTGCAAAGACAGAGTCTGATCCAAGACATTCTCTTTGTAGAGTTAAAGGAATAATTCAGGGTTAGTGAGGAAAACACGCCATGTAAATCAGAGACAGAAGGTGGTCAATACGAGGATTATCGAAATTAAGGACATAAAGTGACTCGAACAATGTCTACAAGTATCTGCATGGGAAAAACCTGTTTTAATGCAGCCAGCTTAACTTCAGAAGAAAAGGTGTAATTGATTGTAACCACTACAAACTGAAGCTGAACAAATTCAGAACAGAAATAAGCGTTGCTGGCAGTCGTCCGCTGGAGTAACTCGCACCAAAGGATGGTGCATTCCCTGTCACTAGATGGAGAGTGGTCATTTTCCTAAAAGGTGACGCTGTAGGTACGTGAGCTGCTCTCTTGGGCAGAAATGTTAGATTGTGAAACTACCCCAGACTATGTCAAAGTCCTAGCCCAAAGGACAAACCTGCATTAAGGAGTGTAATTTATTTAGGAACTTTTATACAGTTCCTTTGTCTTTACGTGGGAGGGGGAAATGACACAGTGAAGATGCTTGTGTGACAGGCATCGACAGGAGGAAGTTGTGCCATGAAATTAATTCTGGCTTCCATGGAAGATAACAACAAAATTCTCGCTGTGTTCAGTGGAAGCTGAATTAAAGAAGGGTTTTATGTCTGCCTCACAAGATACAGTACTGAGATTTCCCTGCAATATTAATACACAGTTTCCAGCTCAAGTCTGTCTCATTTTCTGCTAGGTGGAATAAAACCAACTTCCTGAATTTGCTGTTACTTTGGATTATGTGAATAGATCTGTTGCTACATGCAATGCATTCACAATTAGATCCATTCACTTGCCATGCTGCTCAGAGAGGGCTGAATCTTCTCCATGCTTTTTTTATTTAATTTTAAGTGACTTGATTAAAGCATAAAAACAAAACCAGCCATTTCTGTCCCCCAAAAAAAAGAACTAGCAAATGTTCAGGGTATCGGTGTTTCTTCTTTTTTGCATCACATCAGGGTTTTTCCTACAATGCAGTTTTCTTACTGAAAGGAATGGCTGATAATTTACAACAAATTATTAAATATACTAAAAAAAACATACGGAGACAAATGCAATATATTTAGTTTAGAACCCTTTGTTCTGGGAAGGTTAGCTTTTTTTAAATAGATATAGTCCATCAGGCCAAACACTCACAGACTGGTATTTGTTATGGTTCTGCTACACATTTTCTCATTCAAACATTCTTTTCTTTCTATTTTTCATTTTATATTAACAAGAGCAAAAGGCCCTGAAGAATTCTAATTTATTTCTATGGCTAATGATTTCAAGATTATTTTCTGTTTCACGTACTAGTCTAAGCTAGTATATATTACCACAATTTAGTGATTGGTTTAGTAATCTAATTCATTCATTGCAATGCAGATCACAATTGATCGTGAATATATGTCTGCAGATTAAATAGTTCCATAAAAAATACCCACTTAAAAAAAAAAAATCAGTGATTTCTACCAGACAATTTTATGTTCAAGTTAATATATAGTGGATAAGCAAAAAAAAATTATTAGACTAAGAAGACCAGGAAGAGCCCATAACAACAAAATCAGTAGTTAAATATGAAGCCATTTCATACTCCTAATTAAAACTAATTAATCTTTTCAATGTCACAATGGCATGCTTTCTATGCATAAGTTGACAATACTCCAGGAAGTCTGAAACAAAATAAATTATTCTTTGCTTGTTTGCTACCTGGACAAAGATCACTAGTACCTCAGGGCAAACACAGTCTATAGCCAATCTCTTAATGTAATTCAAATTGAAAGGAACAATCTGCCTAATGGCAAAAAAGCACAAAACAGCACATTAAAGGAGGAATTTGTGGTGCACTGTATATACATTTAAAAAATCTATGCAGTATGTGTATGCATACAGTAAGATTGCCCTTAAAGCTTCCTTAACATCATTATTTCAACGTCAAGTTACCTCAGTGTGTGCAGTAATCAGTACATGGTTTTGTGCATTGCATAAAGAAGACTACAAATACTGGGACTTCACATGCAGATGCCTGAACTTTTGCTTCCTTAGTCATTAATGTCATTCAGTAATTTACTGCCATTCATCTGTCCTCAGCCAATGGGAACCAATAGGTGTAACTGCCTCCCAAAAGTGGTTTTCATAGTTTAGTATCTTCCATCACCCATTAATTCAGAGCCATCCTTCATGTAATTAGTTAACAAAAGCAATTGGAGAAATTTTTCAGGGTGATCACTTCACACTTTGAAGTCTTGTGGTTCTGAATTGCATTTCATTTGCCATCTGGTTCACGCTGATCAAGAAGTGGTTGAGACAGTTTGAAAAATGTGCATGTGTTCTGGTGGTTTTCAGAAAGAAAATGATGCCTGCATTTCTGTCTGCCATTTCTGGAAGTGTGGCAATGCTGAATGCACTTTAGTTGGACATAGTATAGATGGGTCAGATATAGGAGCAAGTCTTGGACAGTCCAAGACAAAGGACCAATACTGGCTCTGTTGTGCAGATCTCTGTGTGTTTGAAGGGCATGCACTGAGCTACAGAACAGCCGCCTTCTTTAAACTGCAGTAATTCTCACCAAACACGATGCTGTTCAGAGTAAAAATAATGATCCCAAATCTTGAGTGGTTGCCTAGGCTGGTGGGAAAAAGCCCACACTGTTAGGAGTAGCGCAAGAACTGTTACAAAAAGAAGTCAAAAGTTGTTTGAATGCACAAGAAATCTTTTCTAGGTATTTTTGAGTATTGCTAGTAAAACAGCACTTACTTGCTCTAGACTGTGATTGCTTCATGTATCTATTAAAAGTAAACAAAATAACTCCCCAAAAGACAGATAATTCACTCTTGATGAGACTAACCATGGAAAATTTCAAATGAGAAGGAAAATCTTGCTGAAACTTATGAAAAAACATGAACTAAGGAGATTAAAGACTGTTTTGCAATCTTCATAGTTGGGCTTGTTGCCATGTGAACAATCTCTTGAAATTTCTTAGTACATTATAGAAAAAAGGAAATTTATACCAGGTAAAAATTTTATTTAACTATGGACATTTCTGCTAGATGAATTAGAATGTTTGAAAGAAATTATAAGATAATTTACATTTTAAAAATTAATATAAAATTTGATCCCTTCAGTATATTTAGTAGACAGATGCATGTTTAAGAATTTTATTTAACAGTCTAAATGTATGGATTTACAACTGTTCTTATTTCTGGTAAGTAGTATGATACACTTCAGCCGAAGCTGAATTTCAGGAAGATGGGTACACAAGTGAATATGTGTGTTATCAGAGGAGCCGTTTACAGCACAGAGACTGGTAGTAAATACAACAGAATGTGAAAGGTATTGTGTGTAAAAATTATTATTCAGAGTTGTTTCAATTTTCATAGTCCCCGGATTCATATTCTTCCTCATCTTCATCATCAGAATGGTCATAATAGTCCCCATATTCAATGCTGTAGCTTGCACTTCTACTGCCAGCAGTAAATGCAAATGCAGGAGATGAGCCTGCAAGACATAATTGAATCCAGATTAAATTTGTTGTAAATAGGAACAAAGAGGAAAGTACGGTTTTGGATCTGTACGGCAAGCTCAGTATTTCTGAATCCTTGTTAAGTCATCAATTAAAAGGAGAGGGTTTTTATCTGATGACTTGACCTCATACCATCAAAGCTCATGGTATATGGGCAAATTTCTACATCATTCACATTTCAAGATGTTGAAAATACATTTAATTCCCAATACTAGTAAACTATGAGTTTACTAGTCTCTGCACATTGTATGCACCTGAAAATATGACCAGAGCCATTAAAGCTTTGAAAACCACTTGCTGAAACAAAGTCAGTGACAAACTAGACCACTGACAAACTCCCCTAGACCAGGAGGCAAATATAAGACAACGCATCTTTATCCTGCGTTTGCCAGGAAACTCAGTTCTCCCTGGAGGAAGAAGGATGTTATTCTGCAGGACTGGGCCTAATGCAAAACAATAGTAAAGCTATGTCTTAGATCTTTCCAACCACTCTCATTAAGGAACAACAACTGTTTCCTTCCTAACTTTTTGAAAAATAAACAGCTAAGCAGAACTGCCGTGCTTCAAAGACTCTGTCAGCTACAGCCGCTGTTTTTCTGGGTGCAGAGCTCCTGCTAACATCAAAGGACTTCTGCAGGACAAGGATAGTGGAATAATATGTGTCTCAGCTGTGTGGCTATAATCCACAGCTTTCTGTTTTTTGGAAGCTGGTATAATTTGCAGCAAAATATTACAATATTAACATGTAAGTATTTTTTTTCCCAGAATTTATAAGCACTTCTGACTTCTAAATACCTAGGACTGAATCTCCTGTTAGGGGATAAAGTAAAAGAAAAGCACACAGAAAAGTTAAAATATGGACATCTTTAGGTAATTTCTCATATCCTTCACTTGCGTTTTGACAAACCCGCTCTTTGCAGCCTGCTTGTATGCATTTTTATATTCTTCACATCCAAATAGAAAAAAAATACCATCAATGACTTTCAATCTTGCGGAGGCGTATGTTGCACCATGCTTATTTTTGGTGTGGCAGATGTAAACGCCTTCATCTGATTTTTTGAGGCCTTGAATCTGCAGCCAGCCTGTCACACCATACTTCTGAGGCCCGCCTCTTGCCTTTGAGAAGAGAAAGAAATAGTTGAAATTAAGTAGCTAGGAGACACCATGATATTTCTCAAACTAGTTGTGGCTGGATTAAACATCGTTCCAATCTTTGCTTTTTGTTTTTTGCCATCATGCTTTGATTCTCTCTGATTCTGCTGCCTTATATTTTAATAGCCTTTAATATTGTCTCTGTGCCTCCAAGTTCATGCTTTCCCTGCTCTGCTCTTTAAAGCTCACTGCCTTTCACAGTGCTCTGATTCCTGGTCCTTTTGATGCTTCTGCTTCCCAGCGCTCCTCCTGTCTCTTGTCCCAGCATCACTTCTTGCTGCTGCTTCAAAGCATTGCCACCTGTTCTCAAGCTCAGAAATTTCTTCAGGATGAGCATGGCAGTCTGGGTGAGTTGTTCAGGCCTGAGGGGCCTGACCAAGCTGGCACTCATCCAGGTTTTAATGAATTGGCATGCCTCTTAAAGCTTTCTTTTCCAAACAAGTAACAGAAAACCATTAACAAATGTTAACAGAGATGCTGTCATGCTGACTCTATTAATGAGCTAGGTTAACAGGGTTCAGTTTAGCCTCTGAGGTGACCAGCATTTGGATGTGGCTTCTCGCACCATTTTTTCTGAGCAATCAGTACTTTTGGTACTTTAACTAGCTTTTTCTGTGCTTTTTCCATCTATCTATTTGTTCAGGTTATGCGCCACGTCCATTGGATCTTCTCATTTTTGGGTTGTGTATCCAGAAAGCTGGATTTTCCATGCATTTCTCTGAATAGTCTCTGTTCCTATTCTTTGTCCATTGCAGAAGGCATGCAGATGCAGGCTTCAGCCTTACTGCAGTCTGCCTGTACATCTGGCTTTGTTAGCTTGTCTCCCCAGAATGTTATTTCCATTTAAAAGAATTAGCATTTTGATTTATTTAATTTTAGCTCAAACTTTCAGGCCGTTTCTAGATTTGCTTGAAGCCTATAGGAATGGCATTCTACTCTTTCTCCTCAGATTAAAACACAGTGTCCTCCATAAAATGAGCAAATTTCTTTGCTTTTCTTTTGCACGCCTCAGGGACTGAACTCAAATGGCAGGTATCCAGAAACACCATCTTGCAAAGGAGAAGTTTAGATACCTGCCAGAACTGTGCTTTCTGCATCAAGAGTAGAAAAATAGTTGCCAACAGTCATTCTTCCCAGAATGCACCTTCTTTTAGGTAGTAGCCTAAATGGTTCCATTTATATGTTCATTCAGTTTTTCTAGAATTATACCTACATAAGGAGAATCTTCCATCTTTTCTTTCCCTGAAGTGGGCCAGATGGTACCCTCCCTGCTACTTCTTCAGCTTGGACCGCCAAAATAATGATCAGAATTCTTTACATAGTTAGAGGAATCTATTGGGAATCTATTTATTGCAACAGTATTGTATCCTGTAGGAGGAATTCTCTGATTAATCCCTCGACTCCTCATCCCAAACTCTATGATGTGGAAAACTCAAGTTTTACCTGTACTGAGATGTGGGCGTCATCTCCCGGCAGAAACATTTTATTCCCTCTTTTTTTCCATTCAAGGTGTGGCATAGGATAGGCTGACACCTCACAGCCAAAAACGACATCATTGCCTGTGAAATTCTGGACATCCTGAGGTGGCATAGAAATAACAGGAGCTGCAAAGAACCGACATAACGGTGCTTTAGAAGACAAAAGTGAGCAAAAGACAACACAAACACAAAAGCATATAGCATTAATTCCTATTTTATACGATAAAACCAGTTTGCCTTTTGCCATTTCGCACATCACGAAGAGCCACATGATTCCAAGCAGCTTTTAAATCTCAGAACACCTTGTGTCTCATTAAAAGGTGAACAGGCTTTTTAAAAACACTTATTTCAAAGGACCCATCTGTCCTTCCTCTTGCACATGATTGTGAAACTTAAGCTGAAATTAAAAGTCTAATTTGTGTCCCATGAGCTATCATCGTGGACTACACTCAAGGCCCACCAGTCTAGCAGCCAGTACTCGACTAAACCTTCAGAGGAAAGTATAAAATTCTGTAGCAGACAGTCACAGAGTAATTTGATTGTACATGATAATTCTTAATTTCTGTTACATTTTGCTTAGCTTAACAGCTAGAATACTGAGATTGCTAGCTTGTCAAAATTTGTTTTCTGAGTACATCATTGCCTTGAACTTGCTAAAATCTCGTCCCCCTCTCTTACTCATGGAACTCATTGCAGCAAGTTACAGAATACCAGTATTAATACGTTTCACATTTATCCTCAATTGCTATCAATTTCATCTGATGTTCTTGTTATGAGACGAGTAATAAACATGATTGAAATCCAGGTTTTTTTATAAGGTTTTATGTTATATTTATTACACTTATTAGCTTTCCACTTGTTTCCTATTGTTCTTTTACCCTCATCCCCCTCCACTGTTTATTTATTGCCTCTGAATTATCCTCTCCCAGTTTTTCCCAAAGAAAAAGCTGACGTTAACCACGAGAGGGAGCCAGTCCAGGGATTTGAAAACATTAAAAAAATAAACTATCACCTGATGCATTCATACATGATTTAAATACAGATCCCTCTGTAAGCATGTAAGATCATACTGAATGTTAACAGGAGATGATGATATTTAGCAGCAGAAAGCAAAATAACTTATTTACTGTTATCACAGCTTTCCTATTTTAGAGATCGCTGCTTTTTTCCTGATCTATTTGTCCTCAGCAAGAAATGTTTTTCCTTCTAAAGCCTGTTTTCTTTCTATTTCCATACCAGTGTTTAAAAATGAATGCATTTTCTGGGCTATTAGACTTGTATTTAATTATTGCTTTTATTTTTGAACAGATCCCAGATGCTTGGAAATAGAAAATTATGGTAAATAATTAATATATTTTTACTTGCAATATTTGAATTAATAATGTAGGTACAGAATTTATGCTTCAGCATCTGAAATTGCAACAGCCTGTTCCAGGTTTTCAAGCAAAGTTTCTAATACATTTGTCAGTTTTCAGGATTGATATCTGTGCAGAAAATAACAAATGCATACTGATTAAAATTAATTGCGAACAAATTATACAGCACAGTATCAATTTTCCCATTTATGAATGCCTCATTAAACAATCTTGGTACTCTTCAAAAGTAAGATTTTCAAACTAGGATACTTAAACCCTTAAATGCTTGTTCTTTCATGAGAACTGTACATTCAGAACCTGTATATTATTTCAAAAATCTTGTATTCAAATCAGCATTAACTGAATATCTTGGATGAGAAATTTTTTGCCAATGAACTTATCAAATAGGATCTGATATTAAAACATACTTTGAAATATTAAAACTCAGTGCAACCACGCTCCTTTTAATGATACATCCACTGTAGTTAAGCTTGAAGTGTAAAAAAGAATCCAAATGTCTACCTTGACTCACATGAGTTCTTTAAATTATTCCTGTAGAGAGACAGCAGGAAAAACTTTTTAAATAGGCAGATGTTGACTGGTTAGTACTTCTGTTCTGGTGCTAACACAGGTGTCCTACGGCTACACGGACAACACTGAAGTATTGGCAAGAACTGAGTCCTGCTTATGTGACTGTCCAGAGCCAGGGCTCAGCCGTGCGAGGCTGAGGGCTCTGGTTTCACCACGCCATGTAAACACATCCTTAGCCTCGAGGACATAAGGGTCTGAATTACAAATCTATATTATAGCTGTTCACATACGAGAAATTTGTCTAGCACTGTCTACCATACACTAAGATGAATTTCACACTGGAAATACCCCTTCCTCCATTAACTGCAAGGAGAATCCAGATGATCGCTCACATGGAAATGTCTAAGATGTGGTCAGAGTCCCACCCAGCTGAGTACTTTTGTAGAGGTAGGTAAGGCTTTGCTGGACCAGGGCTGACCAGGACTGGCATCATGTGAGATCAAGCCCATAGCAAGTAGGAAGAACCACAGTTTTGATCTAACCAAACGGCCTTTTCTGAATTTGAACACACAATAAGTACTTGCATTATCTACTCAAACTTGAAGTGCTTCCAGAAATAAAATAATACATGTCTCACAACACCATTTGCTGTATTTTACAGAAGAAAATTGAAGGAATGATGTAGCATTTTAACAGAAATTTACAAACTTCATTTTTGAGTGTTTCAGATCTTGTGTTCAGCCAAATTCTCTCACGCATATCTGTTTGTAATTTTTTTGCCTAACTGTGTCTTTAGAAACAGATCTTTATGATAACCTGAAATTTTGATTCCTGGAGTAGATACATTTTTCTTGATAGCTGTAGAAAGCATCCTGATGGCTCAGTGTCTGGAGGTGAATGCGCAGTGGTTGCTCCTTTCCTTTTACAGTCCCAGTCATGAATTATCCTCATGTGTTACAGAAGACATAAACCAGAAGCCAGGAAAAAAAATACTGCTTCACCTTTCACAATCAACATTAACCCAATATCACTCCAGGCTAATGACTTAGATAATACGATTTTTTTTCCCTTAACTCATATTAATTTTTGCTAATCTATGTCTGATTTGATGAAAATGGCAGCAAATTTTGTGGATTGCTTATTTGTTTTTTACTCCAAAATTTACATTTAAAATAAATTATGTGACACAGCTAAATATAAAGAGAATCACTGCTAGATTGTTCTGTTACTTTGTTAAATCATCAGCAAGAGGGGTTTGAATGTGAATGGGGATGGATTAAGTGTGGAGAATCTGTATATAATCAATGTACTTAGTAACCTTGGTAAATTATTAGATAAACTGATCAAAACTAGCTTTCAGGAAAAGAAGGGCTTTTTCAGTGTTTCTTTAGGGACCTAGGCCTTTTTCTTCCCCTTTTTCTTGTGATAGATGAGAGATAAAAGGCTATACTCTTCTGATGAAAGGAGTTTATTGTTTTTTATTTATTCATTGGTTGCTGTATACAATTAATCCATTTGGCATCAATAGGAAACAGCAGATGCTTTGAAGGAGAAATAACAAAACAAAGTACTTTGAGTTGAGTGAAGGTTGTATTTATAGCTTGGTACCAAAACCCCACAGTGTTCAGTGTTTGTTTCTCATGCAAATTGGAGTCAGCAGAAAGCAAGTGCCGCAGCGAGGTTGCTGCTCTTAGAGCCAGGCTCCCTGTTGCTTTTTGTCATCAGCTGCAGCCATGAAAAACCAGTCTAAATCATGGTGCACTTTCACATGCCCACTGTGCTGCTTCAGATAGCTGTCGTGGTGAAGAGGGGGCGTACTGGTAGACTCTTACAGGGGACCGAGGCATGGTGCATTGCTCTCTGCCCTACTGCTTGCTGAAAGGCCCAGGCTCCTTCCAGGGTCTAAAACACAATCTACAAACCCAGCACGGTCAGCTGCTGCTCAGAGAGGTTGGGAAGAGGGGCACTTGTGCTCCCTCTCCGCAGCGAGCCCAGCACCCACAGGCTCAAGCGCTCTGCTGCAGTTGGGCTCATACGCCAGCTGGGCACTTTCCTCTGCAAGAGCTGAGGAGATGGGCCCCCATTTTTCTTAACTAAACTCTGCACAGCACTGACATGGCTATGAACTTTCCTCCAGGGTTCTGTGCAATTTAGTAAGCTGAGCAATCCTAGGAAATTTCTCTGCATTCCTGGAGAGAGGGTCCAGCTTTTCTGGGGACTCAGGGAAGCAGAGGGAAAGCGCTGGGGGTGATGCCTGCATGCAGAGCAGCTGAGCTCATTCCTCGTGCTTCATGAGTGGTGTTATGCACCTCAGGGGTGACTGCAAGGATGACAATTAAGTGTGACGATTAAAAGTGATAGTACTTCCAAAATAAAGCTTTTTGTATGTGGCCAGTTCTGATTAATTAATTAGAGCAGACCATTGCTTTAAGCCTGTATGCCTGAACAGCTACCTCTGCTGCAAAGTTAACGTCAGTTGCTACTTGAGTGGCACTTCTAACTGAAATCTTCCTGAAGGGATTATGCCGCCAGAACTAGTGCTATTTTAATCCCAAATAAGAACACCTGCCTGAGGGCTAACAGGCTTTCAGTCATACTGTGGACTGGTACATACTGAGTTTTCTGAATGTCTCTTTACTGACAAGCCTCATTTCCCAGCTTAATACCCTAATGGCAAATAAGGGATTCTTTAATGGATGTTTCACTTGCAACTAGAGAAAGAAGAAAGAAGTCTGGTATTAGCTGTTCATCACTTTTCCTTTTAAGTATTCAATATCCAGTGTTCATTCAATATAAAAGCACAGCATACAGTCTAAATTGGAGGCAACAGATTGCTAGCAAGCAGTGGGTAAAATGTACCTGAGTTACTCTCATATGGACCTTTGCCAGAGATGCAATTTCGGATTCCCAGAACTGTGACCCATTTGTGACCCAGAGACCTCTTCTACTTAGTTCATTGGAGAAAATATTTCATTAACTTTAAAAAAAAAAAAAAATTCTCATTCAGGAAACAAAAGCCTGTTCATTTTTTCCTTTTCATTTTATATTCATGTGACTTAGGTGAAAGGTGCCCAGGAATAAAGACTTGTAATAATGTGAAGAATAAGAACAGCATACGAGCAGGAGGCAGGATTCTCCCGTACAACCCGGCTAAGAATCCTTCCACTAACAATTATTGCAGAGAACTGTTCGTGCACTGTAATGTTTTTAGAGAAATTATTTCAGATTTTGTTCTAATTTTGGATTTCCATTTCATGAGTTACCTAGATTTTGTGATGATTCCAAAATTTGATTATTTTAGACTTTTTCATAAGAACAGACCTGTTAATTAAGCCCTATCTTCTTCTATTGCCTCTACTTCACTGATTACCATATATACACACAGGTGGATACACACATGCATACACACACATATATACATGCATATATGTGTGTGTGTGTGTGTATATATATATAAATGAGATCTGCCTTGCTATCACCACTTTAATACCAAGTTAGTCTTCATATAATAATAATTTGTCCAGTCCTCCCAGACTATCCTATCTCTTTACCTACTCCCAACTACACATACAATTTTTGTAGAAAATATCTCCTACTCTGCTTATTGAGAGCAGAGCTAGTCTGTAGATTGATGGCTTATTAGTCACCATGTGATTTAAATCCACTAGTCTAATATAGAGGCTTGTAATAGACAAGATTAAGTACCAACTGCTAAACCACATGTTTAACACAAAGTAGTATTATACCAAAATAATGCTAATTGTAACAAAAATGCAGTATTACTTCAATAAAGTTAGACTAAAGCATCCAGTAACACATCTAAAAAAAAGAATCAGATCTTTTTTCAGTTTGAAAGTGCCTCTGTACATATTACCTGATTCACATGGTCCTTTATGTTTCATGCTGATATTTCTTTTCGCAGCGTAAGCCTTGTTGAATTGACAGATGTTCTCATAGGTTTTCCCTTCAGGTCCGCAGATGCTTTCTTGAGACTTGCACACACACTGGGGTTCAGGGACTTCCCCAAACCTTACTTCATCAGCATCCAACCTGCACTCAAGGTTGTCCCCACATTGCCCGTAAAAATGATTGCCCTGGTCCAAGTCGCAGATCTGACCTTCCACATTTCCACATTCAGGACAGCAGCCGCAACGGTCCAATACAGTCCCAGCTGGACAATCCTTAGGCTCAGAGCAAAGTGCCAAATTGCATTTTCCACAACTATCTCCTTCCCTTAACAGTCTCCACCAACCTCGGTGGTACAAGGCAGGGAAACCGTGAGAAACCTGCACCAGTACCACCAGCACTGTAACCATTGAGTGCCTCATCTTGAGAATGTAACAAACAAGCAGAAAAGGTCCTTGGAGTAAAGCCAGGGGAGGGGGAAAAAAAAAGAAGAGAGTGACCTAGTGAGAGAAAAACATCACAATCCTTTTTTTGTTTTAGAATATACTACAAACACAGGCTTTAAGAAGAAAGTAGCATCAGATTCCTAATCTGGAACTGATAATAAAAATGCATACAAACCCACCGGCTTTTCTCTAATGCAGTTTGGAATGCAAGTATTGCTTGCACAGAAACCAAACTGCCCCTTCTGACAGCTGAGTTGAAGCTCTCTGAAAAGCTGTTTGCTCAGTGTCTCCTTGAGCCAAATTTGCAAAGCATTGCTCTACTGAAACAACATTATATTGCAGCTATTGTAGAAAGGGAAACAGGGTAAATTAAGAATAAAGGGTAAAATGAAGAAATGAACTGCTATGAGCTTCCCCCCCCCATCAGTTGAAAAAGATGGTCACAAAAAGATAAACATGGGTGCAAACTAGCACCCAAGATACCAGTACCCTAGAGCTGAGCCAGTGCTCTAGAGACTGGAGCAAGGTTTAACACCAAATTTCATCCATTAATGATCACAGCTAGGGGGTTCTGAATTAACACTTTACTTACAGGCTCTTTACAAGCAAGGGACAATCCAAGATAGCTGGAATTGACTTTAAACTCTTGGATTTAAGTTAAGAAGTGCCTAGACCCATTAAAGAACCCATTGTTCTCCCTACATTTAGCTTCTTTTGAGTGTTTATGGGTGTCTGTGGTTTGCAACCCAAAATAATGTGGTCCACGTTTGGCCCTAAGAACAACTTGCAAAAAGGTTTAAAACATAGACAAACATGAGCAAGCTGCCACAGCATCTTTAGACACACCAGAAGGAGGTTTTGCTGAAGCATTAGATGCATCACTTGCCTTTTCATAGCACTTTTCTGTCTTTGTTTCTTAAGATGTACTTGCACTGTGAATTATGAAGGAGGATGAAAGAGGTAACTCTGATTTCTTTTCCCACTTCTTCTTTCCATAAATCTCTGCCAGTTCAGGGAGATGGGTTTGCAGGGTCATTTCTCGCCAGGTGTTGCACTTTTCTTTGTACATCTCAGGATTTAGGCATGCTCCCTATCATCCTACCTCATACCAGAAAACTCCTCTCCCTTGCAGTGCTGAGGAGATTTCTTGTCTATAGACGATAGGCTGCAGTTACCACTGTTCAGACCACGTGCAGCTCAGCGGAGATGCATCGTACTGTCTGTGGAGGTAGAAGTGAAGCATAATGGACTTACGGACCCTGCAAGTATGGCTTAATAGCATGGGTCAAGGATCACCACTCCCTACAAATGAAACATATTTGTGTGTTTGTTAGCTTAAAATAACTCTACGTGCATTGCATTTTCAAGATGTACATATAAGACACTGTTAAAAAGATGAAATAAAAGAGAAATCATGCTTGTGCCTACTTGTCCTGAAATCGTCCACAAGTGGCTTTTTCTACTCTTTTTATATTCATGGTGCTTAGCTGCTTACATAAGCTCAGCAAAGGATGCATTTTGTTGTACCAGCCTTACATCCTCTGCTCACGTCCACAAAGGCAAATCTTTTTGGGACGTATGTTTACTTTCCATCCCAAACATCTCCATGGCTTTTCCCAAGTTCAGCTTCATACCTTCTGCACTAATTGAGATTACCTCTTGCTTTGCGTGAAATAGCCGGCTGCTTCAAAATCACTTCCTTCTCCCAAACTGCATATAATGCAATTTCCTCTGGCATACGATGGTGGAGCACTTCTTAAAGCCAGCCTGGAGAGACCTACAGGGCACTGCTTATTTCCATGTGATGGCTGGGCTAGTTCATATTCTGTTGCTTTGGACACAGAATCAGACTGTAAAGGAGTAAATTATGTGTGTAATTGATGCTTTTAACATTGAGAGCCAGGAAAAAAGAAACCACTGAATTTAATGGGAAATTGATTTCTTGTCCCACCTTTTTATTCTGTTTAATGTGTTTTATTTCACACTTCCTCATCAAATTCTAATTGGACATTTAGTTTTGCATTATAGGGTCTACTCATCACTGTCTATTTTACTATTTGTGCCTAAGCTGTAGGGGATGAGTATCTAGAGGACAAGGATGTGCTAGGCTCATAGAAAGTAAAAAAATGTTTATAGTGGTGGAACCATATATGCAAAGTGGAGCCAAAGCAGGGAGGGGCTGCAGGCCAGCACTGCCCCTGTTAAGGCTGAGCTTTGCCTGTCATCTTCCAGGAAATGTGTGATTTGAGGGCTGTAAAACAGAAGTATACAAGGAAGTATCTCCTGTCTGGCACTGAGGAAACCATCATAAATATCCTAGAAAGCATTTTTGGCATTTATCTGACTAACGTAATCTGAGTTCTTGGTGGGTTCAGCCTCTTAATTAAGAACTGGGTATGCCTGTGGTCTCGTTTGAACTGCTGGCACTTGGCAGGTGATGTACAGCTGAAGGTTATTTGGCCACTGATTCCTGAGCTCACCTGGAACAAATTGGGGCAGGGAGAGGTTAAAGCACTGTGGTATGACATGGAGAAATGGCCTGATAGCTGTCTAAAATGTCTTTCATTAGCAAGCCAGCTGTGACAAGCTGAGAAGAGCGTTGCTGTAACTCTCCACACTGGATGGATGTGTGGCAGGGTCAGAGCAAGGGGGATAAAGGGGGAGCAAGGAAAGAGAGCGGGATGTGCAGTGGGGTTTGAAGCAGCACTTCTAAAGGCATAGTCCCATCTGGTTCAGTAATAAAATATGCATTATTTCAGTATGTCTCTAATCCCTGAAGCTTGCTTTTGTGGGTTTGGTGGAAAAAAGTGTTGATTTTCATCACAAACCTTGAATTATCTTAATCCTAAATATCTCCCAGAACAAAACACAAGCAGCAGTGGATTAATGTCACTGGTGGAGCTGCAAGAGAGGCACCAAAGTACACAGTCTGCTTTTCAGACACCATCCCCCAAATGGTGCCTGGAGAGCTGACGGGCAGTGCAGACGAGGCCTCCAGGACCCCCCAACAAGGGGAGGAGGTAAGCAGCTGCAGTGCATGAGGGGCGCTTTCTACCATCAGCTGTGAAATAACATTTTGGTGAATAATTTCTTTTACAGGCAGGCTGAACAGCATTAGTGTACTAATGGTCTCAGCAGGCAGGGTAGTGCTGGCCATACAGCAGTTTCCCTGGCTTTTTCTGTGTTTTCCATATGGTGTGATCAGTGCAAAGAGTTCTGCCACCATCTCATGGAAGGGGCAGTACCCGAGTTGGATGATGGGCAGTGAAGGGACATAGCAAAATGGCCCAGTGCTTCCTGTACCCTCAGATTGCATCTTCACCAGGACATGGGCAATGTCTCGCAGAATAATTCCTGTAAGTGAATTGTTAAGGAAATTGTATTCCTATTCATTTCCTGCCTTCTTCTTGGGGCCCGGTGTTAGGCTAAGCTGCTGACTTGTATTGCATTATTCTACTTTGCATCGTAATAGATAAGGTACATGGCTGATGCAATGTGAAATCCTATTGCTAGTGATTCCTGAGGTGCTGCTCTTTCAGACAAAATGTGGCTCAGCTCTTTATTCTGCTTTTATTTGTGTCAATGTGCATTTTACTTAAGTAAAGGCTTCTGAATCTGGCTCCTGTCACACTTGCAGATCTGGTTCTTACACAGACAGGCACAGGAGCCCGGTGAGGAATAGTGGCAAAACACAAAAAATTTTTAAGTGTCCCTTCTACCTTCTCTGTCCTGCAATGGTTCCTCTCCTTGAACAGCTGAAGTCAAGCTCGGAAACTATAGTGCTCTGTCTCTTAGGTTGTGTCAAGTACCTAATCTTGAGGCTCCTTTAGAGAGAGTAAATCTTGGCTGACTCAACGTGTTTCCATCCAAGAAACTTTATACTTGTATTATGTGCACAAAAGCAGCATTAAAGAAAATTAATGTTCAGCCTGTTATGCTGGGTAATAGCAGACTACAGGTGGCTGTGCCTATTAGGTATATGCAGTACCTGATACCGTACCAATCTCCTAGGATAATTTCCCACCCCCCCAGTATCCAGAATTGAGCTTCAGTTGAGGTGCTCAGTTCACCTGAAAACAGTATTTGGTTTTGTAGAAATAAGTGGCAAATAATGGAGATTAATGACAGATGAGGCAAAAATGGTTGGATGCCATCTGTGGGTTCCTAACAGAACTGCTGACCGGCAGCGATACAGGCACAGGCAGTCCTGGGATCTCCAGACATTTCCTTTTCTGGTGCCAATCCTATTTGCTGACACATTGCTTTCATGAATCTCATCATTAGCGCTGTAAGCACATGAAGTATAAGTTAATTCTACTGTAACATGATTATTAAATCCATTAATCAAAGGCAGGAGATCCGTAATTAACTTATTCTCCAGCATCAAGTAAATGATTCTGCTGTGAGCTTTAAGAAAGCAATTGTTCACTAATATACAAAATACAGTGGGGCTATTAGACTATAAGGCTGTGTAATTATATAATTAAATTGCAAATTTTGCATATTTTAATAACATTTTAATTATTTTCTTTGTAAAATTAAAATGGAGGATCATTATTTTTGCCTTTTTTTTTTTTTAAGGTTTACATGTTGTTTACCAAAAAAGGAAAAAAAAAAAAGTTAATGTCTGTCTCCTGCCTGAAAGTTGACTGTTTCCATGTAAGGCTTTGGCTAGGCTTTTGGTGGCTCACCTTGGACCTATCTCCATCAGTGGCTGACTATAGATTTCTTCTGTTTCACATTTCAGCATCGTTGCTGGTGACTGTAGGCATTCAAATTTTAATTTGCAAAGACAAAAGAGGGGTCTGCTAGCACTGTTCCAGCACCAAATGCTTGGGTTTGATTTAATGTAGGCTTACTGATTCCTTTTTACACAAACAAGTCTGGAAATCCCTTTTCAAAAGCTAGTATTTCCTTCCAAGGGGCCAGATATTTCAAGGGTTCTTTTCAAGCCTGCTTCGCATCTCTAGTATCCTTTAAGTAGACCAAATTTCTGAAAGCTTTGTAGTTTTACCCAGAAACACTCGAGCCCCCTGTCCCATAACAGGAAGGTGATACTGGAAATATTTAGGGAGTCAGCAGTAGTAATCAAGCGTTTCTCTGAAGACATTCTTTGAGAGGTGAGAGTTACAGTGAGGAAACTTGCACAGAAAGTATCATGAGGGCATTTCCCCCATGTGTCCTGCCCACGTTTCTAGCCCAGCAAATCTTAGTTGTTCATCTTAACCTTTCTCTATACACTTTAATCACAAGTGCAGTATAGAAGCAATAGCCGGCGTCATTCTCCTTCCTCCTAAGGGAGGGAGGCGTGAAGGTCTGTCTACCTTCTGCCTTAATTTTAGAGGGCGGTAATGGAAAAGCATTCCCGTGTTTTCCGCAGACCACAGTATTTTCAGATGTATTTTACTGCAGCAGATGCTGCAGTTAATGCAGAGTGTAACACTTTGTGTGTCAAAGGCAGTTGCAACAGTGACACAGTAGTACTATCAGGTACAGCAGGGCTTCAAAGATACCAGAGCTTGGGGAAAACATATCATTGTTTTCCCCAAAACGAGACAAAAAATGAAGAGCACAAGAAAGCCTGTCTTGCACATGCTACCAGCTACAAGCAGCAGGACAGAAATGGGGCAATGGGCTGGGGGGCCTGGAGGCAGCGAGCAGGAAGGGGTGGGAGATATAGGTAAGATCTTGGGGTCCCCAGCCTGTCCCAGGGTTGTGGGTGGCACCCAGTTACCCATGTCACCAAGGGATGGATGGTATGAGTGTGAGAGTGGCTAGCAATGTCTGTGTGTGCCCCTTGCTATTCTCAACCCCTCCTGGGTGCAACTTTCAGCAGTAGGTTTGAAGACTGGCCTGGTCCTTATTGTGGACCTGCCACAAACATGCTCTAAGCATTTGGAGAGGGGCTGGAAGAAAAACAAAACAAACCAACAAAAAACCCCCACCAAACTAACATGGTTCTGGCTCTACCAATGTTTCGAGGTGCTTCCACCTAACAAAGGGTGAAAAGTAATGTTAGCTCTGGCCAGTGGCTGCTGAGAGCCAGGTGTGTTTGTGTGTAACTGTCCATCCATTTCCCACCAGAAGGACAGTGAGAGGAGGCAGACGAGTAGGTTTAAGCCCGAAGATGACACTGGTGGTGCTCCCAGTTTCCAGTACCAGCAAAGTTCTTAAAAAGAGCAAAACACAGCGTTTCCTGGGAAAGCCTAACAGAGAGAGGGAAATCTCTGAAACTTGCAGACAATGAATATAAAGTCATTTTTCTTGGCAGTCCTAATGTTGATGGATAGGACAGTTTGCCTTGTCCAGTTTATATAAGAGCAGCTGATATAATATGACTTCATCGCTGGATATTTATGAGAAGTTTCATTTCAAATAATACAGTTTTTTGCCTCTGGCGGAGCTGTGGTTTAGTGCTGTTATTACTGGGAACTAAATCTTTAGGATATTCTAACTATAACTGCAGGGCCTGTTTGATCTACCCAGCAAAGTTAATATTTTCCAAAGCAATGGAAACTTTATAATGGAAAGTCTCATTAGTAAAAACTACCTGTCCCTAAAAGCAGGCAGGAAATCAGGCATAGAGAGGAAACTTGGGGGATTTTCCTTCTGCTTCACCTGCTTTCTCTCACACAGCAATACTGAAGAAAGTAGTGTTTTCCATTACAGCGAACGTACAGATAGACTGTAATGATCCTTCTCTGGAAAAGAACTAGAAACCAATTTCTGATATAAAGCAAAATTCTTGTCTCGTGCAGCAACTTGTCTCTGCTGTGTATGGATCTTACATAAAATACTGTCTCTTGAGGGAAATAAGATTCACCCCCGGTGCCAGACCCTCCACCCAGGCCAGCATTGCTCTGAGATCTATGCAGGAGAAGGGCTAAGGAGGAGGTATTAGTACCCCCGCTGAAACTCCCAAGGTTGTTTTTTAAAGTGTGAGTCTTTCCTGTTTTGTGCCAGAGCCGTGGTATAAATGGGATATTCTCAAATAATTCACTCACCCCTTTGGAGTATGCAGAGCTCGGGGCTGCAGTCAGTGAGGCCCACAGCCCGCTGGTGTTGGTAGGGCCCCTGTAGTCCTGCAACAGTCTGGAAAGGCAGAGTAGGACCTCCTGGAGCTGCCAACTGGGTTGAAGCCTCCCCTACCTCTGGCTAAACCATATATCAGACTCCAGCCCTTCTTCCCATATCTCCTTCAAAGACATAATTAGCTCTGACCGTTGTTACAAAGGGAAGTAAGTCTGCAACAGACATAGGTTCAGGCTGTGAGCTCTGGTAATACAGCTTCCAAGTAAGTCTTGCAAAAAGCCTGTTGCCTGGATAATGGTGGTCAGATCAAAATGACTCAGCAAAGAAGCAAGCAGGAATCTCTCCCACCACTGTGCTTCGGTTGGAATTCTTCCACAATTTAACACTTCTGACAAACATTTATCTTCATCTGTGACCAGAAAGCTTGAAAAGACATGCACTGTGCTGTCCAGTGGAGGGTTGTGTGTGGGGAGGGGAGGCTTTGCTGGCTTTAGTCTGGGATGGTTTGGGCACCCGTGAGTTATGCAGCAGTAGGAGGTGGTAGTTGTGAGAGAGGACAGGAGGAAGCTTCAGGGTGAATAAGGACAGAAAGCAATGCTTGAGGCAAGCTCAGAGGGGCAGCGCTTACCACTGACAGAAGGGCTGAGTGCACAGGCATTGCCTCTTGCAGTTGGAGTTCCCGCTGTTGTCTACAAACAAACAGGACTGCATCAAAGGATCCTGCAGATTGGCACCCCTGGGCTTTCGGGCTTATGCCTCTGGTCAGAAGGAGTAATCTCCAGACAAGATCATTCATCTAAATACTTGGAGGTTAAAAAACAAACAAAAAAATCAATGTGGATCTCTATCGCAAATGCTGAAGACCACATTGTGCCTCTGGGAAGATGAGGCTTATCTAGGGATATTTGCTACTCCTACCTTTCATTAATGCTTATGCTCTCGGGGTCAGGATGAGACAGGGGCTCTGGGTTGCATTTGCCAATTTCTGGAAGCCCAGCACTAGTCCTGGCCCTTTTACTATCCTGCTGTTTCTGAGGGTCACAGTAACGTGGGTAGTTCATCTGTGGTAGCTCTTGGCTTTGCATGTTTGTTCCTAATAAAAGGCGTGGAAGCTGGAAACAGCATTAAGTGAGGGAATATGAATGAAAACTCTGCGTGAGCATGAGTTAAGAAGTAAAGTAACTTAAATGGGCTCAGGATTCCACCCAGCGCTTTTAGTTTAGCCGTCTTCCTGTTTGAGTTGGCAGGGCAAATGTCTTTGACCCTGTCCAGCAGGGCGTACTTCAGATTGTTTTTCTGTCCAAGCTGATGGAACACTCTTAGTCTCAGTCTATTCCAGCCTCAGTGCGGCTAGAGATACCAAACACAAACATCTTGTGTGCACTGAAAGTTGTAATGTTTTTGCATTAAATGCTGACCTACTTGTCCTAAAGTAGATGTCTGAAAGCACAAACTGCCTTGAAGAGCTGGTCTGGTCTTATATCTGTCATTACATTTCATGACAACTGACACAAATCTAAATCTGCACTAAAGAGGCTTTCTATTAAGTGACTACCTCAGCTTATAGAAAATACCAGTTAAATGGTATCCATTGATGCTGCAGGAGTGGATTGCTCTTATTATATCAGTAGAGTGAAAAGGATTCTGCTGTCTTGCTGCTCTCCTGTACCACAGTACATTGTAAAGGCAGACCCACTCATGTTTGTGCTTTAGAGACGGCGGTTGTGGACTGCAGGGAAAGAAAATGGCAGGACATCTCTGGGAAAACCTGAACTGATAGTGTAAAGCCAAAACTTACTGTTTCCTCGTGGGGGTAGGGAAATAATCTCTATATTTAAAACAAGGCACTGCAGGTGGGCATAATGTCTTAAACTGGATAAACTTATAATTCTGGACTGGTGGGAGGACTTGGTCTTACAGCAGTGATGAGAGCCATCTGCATGGTCTGGCCCTACCTATAGAGCTTTAATTCCATGTTCTCTGAAGTTTGAGGATGTGTTTTCTGGGGGTATCAATCCAATAAAAACATAATAGAGTACACAATTAATAAAAATCTACGTGTTTTGTAATTTCGTGGAACTAAAAAAAAACATCGAAACAAATACAGGCCATTTCCATCCAAATCGTTCTTCTGGTAGAGGTTTGGGTAAATGGAGGCACTCTGCAGTGTGACTGAAAATAAACCCCCTACAACATACTGGAAAAACCAAAACCAGATGACTTCTGGATTCACAGGCTTCCAGAGGGGCGAGTTCTCAGGTCATGCCTCCAGACAGTTCAGTGCTAAGCAGATGCAGCTGCCCAGCAGACCTAGCTGAAGCCCTGTCCCTGTAAAGGCAGGAGTCAGGACCTCATCGTGCTGGTACACCCTGAATCTGAAAATCTCTTCTGTTTCAAAACTGTGCCAGTATACACACATCTCTGCTTAGGATCTGGGATCTCCCTGTAGAGTATACACTGACATTATACAAAAGCCTTTCTTTTTGGAGGAGGGAAAAAACCCTCCCTATCTAAAACTAAATTTGCTTCCTCTTCTCAGTTCACAATTCCTAACTTTTCCGTTCATTTAGCTTACTAGCAGGGATGATCACCCAAATGTTAGCTCCCAAAATACGGATTTCTTGTTTGCAGTTATAAGTACCTGCACTAATCTGATGAAGAAAGTAAGACATAATACAGATTTTTGTGCCCAGCCGAAGCAGCTTGCAGTTCAATATTGAATTCTCCTGGTGAATTGCTAAGCGAGTGAAACACAATTGAAGAGTTTCAAACCACAGAACTTTGAGGAAAACTAGTCTCTTTGAGACACAGATCTCAAAAGCATAAGAAGAAAGAAAGAAAATGCATCAAATTATTCATTACAGATTTAACACTCACCTCAGATTAACAAGAAGCCCATTGCCTGATCCCAAGTGTAACAACAGGCTGTAATTTAAAACAGCTTTTATTCATTAATGAATAGAAAAGTTATTTCAGTGAGAATTTGGAGAAAACCTATGCGAATTACCAGCACTAAACAGTCTTTCCTTGTAAAGACATGGCTTGCTGGCTGGCTGCATGTTGTGACACTAAATACAGTAGGTAAATGAGAGTGGTTTCTGCTACCAGTTCAATCGGTAGGTTTGAAATGGAATTAACCTTTTAAAAATGCAAAGTATTCCTTACAGCAGATGGTAGTGTTTGCATATACAAATACCTCTTGGAAATCATAATGTAAACCACATGCTCTGAAACAATAGGATTCCTGAGCTGAACACTTCATCCTCCTGAAAATGAAAAATAACTCTCCAAGCTCAGATTGGTGGTTGCTGCAGCAGGACCAGCTCCTGCTTATGCTGGGGTAAAGTGGGCACAAGAAGAATTAGAGGAATAACAAGGGTGGGGGGCATAGAAGGAAGCAGGGGGATGTTGGGATGTACTAAAAGGTGCTATTCCTCTGTCACTCACTGCTACACTCTTAGACGAGTGTGTATAGGCTCTAGAGGAGGGCTGCAGATAGGCTGTGTTAGCCTGTTTTAGCTCTCCTCTATAGTGCAGCTCCTTCATATCTTAAACTGAATAAATGAATCCCCAAAATGTTTTATGCTACTGTGGCTAGACTGCTTTTGGTCCCTGTGCTAGCTAGGGCGACTCTCCATAGCATATTATGAGGCTTTATATTCCTCTGGGTTGCACAGATACAAGCATTTGCATCTCCTGAAAGCTCCTCAAGTTACCCGCGTTGCCTGACTGCTGCTCGCTATCCATAATGCTTTCCTATGCTAACACACATTCACAAGCATTTGTCCACAAAGGCATAAAGTAAGTGCAAATGTTCTTAAAAAGAGACAAAGATTCCAGAAGCTGCAGCTTTAGGAAGTACATGTAAGGAAAGGTTACAGCAGACTAGAACATCACTGCAAAGCAGAATTATCTCAAAAAGTAAGTCAGTCTTTTCCTCCATACATTCACGCTCTGCCAAGAGCACAAACAAACTGGCACCGTGGTGGAGTAGTAAACGTTAGGGGTAACTGTCCTGTGGCTTGTCCAGATTCGTGGTGCCAAGTTCCCTCAGAGCTATAGGGCAGATGTGGTCGGTGAGAGGTGAAACAGCTCCCAGCTCAGGAACCATCAGCCTAGAGGCTCCTTCAGAGAGTAGGCTGCCACTCGAAACCCCTCCTGTTCCCTGGAGAGCCTATGCAAGGCTGAACCCCTAAACAAAACAGAGCTGTGTGCAGTGCTTACCTGTGGCTATGTTCTCACCTGCAGCTTATGTGTTACATACCAGTCCTTCGTGGGAAGGGCTGATTTTTAGTTGGTGTCTGTCAAGATATCAGGGCTTATCTTTGCACACCAGTAACACGGAGGCTGCTCTGTGCTCCATACCTATTGGGGTATGAAAGTCTCATCCTGAATTCAGTGGTGCTTCTAGCTTGTGTTAGACAACACCTGAAAGAGACAGGAAAGACTTGAGATTGTGCAGTGCATCATCCTGACCGCTCTGAAGAACGTATCTGGGCTCACAGTGCTCATCTGTCACCCCACTCTGCCCAGCGTCACGTGTGGGATGACAGCAACACCAGTAATAACACCAGGCTGCTCCAGGACATCAGTGCCGCTAAGCTGACTTGCTGTAGGATGTATTACCAAAAATGAATTTTGGCCCCTCTGACACACCTGATGTACCTGCAGTAGGGTAGAGGCTAGGTGGCTTTCTCACTTTGTCTCTTACTTTCCATATCTGGTCCTTGCTGAGCATCAGTTTGACCACTGAAATGGCCTTAGGACCACTCTGTGTGCACCCCACTGAGGCCAGAGTTAATATTTTGTGTTACAGCAGGGCTATACAGGGAGACAATCATGTGTGGGGTGTATTAAAGTGGTGAAGTCCATCAATGAGAGAAAAAATTATATGTAGGAGCAAATAAAGCAGGAGTCCATACTTGCTAGATTTTAAGAGTTTCTGAAGTAAGATGTTTTCCCTGGCCAAGCCAACAACTCTTTAAGAATATTCTCATAAGGTATCTGAAAAAAAACTCCTTCCCCTACTACCTTCTGTCCCTCCCTTCCTTCTTGAAGTTACCAAAATCAGCAATAAATGAGAATAGACAGAGCTGATCCTTTTCAAGATGACATGCTATTCATAGTCCAGTCGATAAAAAACATTTAACTGCACAGAGTTATAACTTAGAACAAGTCCTGAGCAACTTCAAAGCAGCAAAGTTGTAACGAAAGCTGCATCTAATAAAAGCAAGCCTTGAGAGTGGCAGTCTACTATAACATACAAAAAAATTCCTTTTGTTAACATTACTATGTGGCAGGCGGTGTAGAACACATTAGAGCATTTTAGTTGGATTTTAAAGAAAGAAATTGACACAGAAAGAAGGTAATGATTTTTTTTTAATAGAGGATCTCTCTGGGGGTTGTGTTCATATTGCAAACATTCACTTTATTACATTTTTATGGAATGGACTTTAAATGCCAGTATATACAAGCCAACATTTCATTATTGGAGTTTGTGTTTATTCACTTGCCATTGTTAGCCTGTTCCCCTTTGTCTTCCTGTGCTGCTCTTTGTAAAAGCTATGATTTATGAATATGTGGTTTAGATCCTTCACAATATAGTGTGGTGAAGTGGTTTGATATAAAAGTTATTAAAGTAAAAAATCTATAGTTTCGCGTGCTTTGCCCACCTTCTATAGGAACCCCCAGTAAGAGACTCTTATACTAAGCAAACACTGCGTGCATGAGACTGTAAAAAGGTACGTGCTGAGAGGCCTCACTCAGCCCAAACTCCTGGTAGCCACTGCAGGCAATTTCAGTTTTGCCTACATAACTGCAGGATTATGCCCTCAAAGTTATGAAAGTTGCATAGACCAAAAAGGAGGGATGGGGAAATCTGCCATAAAACGTTCATTTTAAAATCAGGAAATAAAGACTTCCAGTAGCCTTAAGCTACATAGTACCATGGCATTTGGTTCTCAAACCCAAGTGTGTGCATGCCACATACTTAATTTATTTTTAAAACAAAGCTCTTGGTCCTGCTGGTTGCAGGATAAAGAAAGGTGACTGGCAGTTTCCAGAGCCCACTTAGAATCTGAATTTCTGCAGAAATGTAGCACTTTTTCAGCCTAAAATAGAGAGTGAAAGGCTGATTTAGATCATCGTACCTCAGCCAATGCATGGGTTTTTCACCCAGGAGCACTGCTGACTTGCCACAGGTGCACAGCCACATAAAAGAAGGGATGACAAATTGGCCACTTTTGCATATGGCTGGCAAGAAACAAGAGCTGCTTATAGCAATGAAAGCTGAAGGAGGCACTCTCCAGGATGAAAAATAATTTATGAGGAAGACGTGGAAGGTGGTAGAATCCGTTCAACTGCAGCACAACATATAAGAGATGGGTTACAAAACAATTTTGCTGCCTATATTTTGTGTTCCCAAATCTCTGAAAAAATGCAGCTCTACAAATAAAAAGCCCTCCGTCTGTCTCAGGGATAGATAACTTCAGCAAGTGAGGATTACCTCAGTGAGTCTGACAGGTATTAGAAGCAATGAGGCATACCACTGTGCCGATGCCAGCAGCACCAAAATCACCGGTCTGACACCGCATCACCACTGGGACAAGGAAGCACCGTGCACGGGAGCCTTTCCTATGTGCACAGCACACTGCTGCCTTTGGGTTCTCTTCCTTGAACAGAGGAGCTATTGAGACAGCAATCACAGTCCCTCTGTTACTGTTGTCTCTGGCAAACAAAGAATAACAGCCACAATCCTACATCCTCTTGGAGATCTAAACTAGAAGGTTCCAACCTGCTTCAGGCTACCAAGGTAATTTTGCCACCTGTAGTGCTCTGTGGCCTGCCACGTGCAGTCCTACACACCCATCTCTGGCCAGGTGAGAGTTGGATGCTGGAATGAAAAGCAGGTACGAGCACAAGAGCCCAGCATAGCCACTCAGCTGAACAAGCAGTTGTCCAGAGTCAATGTTGCTAATGCTGAAGCACCAAGGCTTTGCATCTTGCATATCTCGCACACTCTTCTGCGCTGTACCTCAGGAAACACAACAGAGCATTTTGTCCACGTTGGAGTCACTGAGGTTAGATACCTAGATGCCCATTGGCAAGATTCCTCTCCT